>NC_069510.1:43976406-44018906 GCF_027579735.1 Bombina bombina
TCCAATCAGGATGCTAGTCCCAGGATTTGCATGAAAGTGTGCAACTGGCATGTGCGTAGGCACTCACTTTAATTGCATCCTCAATTTAAGGAAGTTTACTATGAAACAAAGATTATGGTGAAATACAACATGATCACAGAAAAGCAAAGTGTGAACTCCGCATATGATGATGCTGATAGCTGGGGTTATTTTCCACCAAAGTAAATGTGTAGTTGAAGGATAACTACTCACAGAGCACTGTGGAACAGAAGAAATTTTAAAGTAAAAAAATCTTTCTACAAAGAGAAGTTATGTGAGATATTTACTACACAGTTTCTTTATATATATATATATATATATATATATATATATATATATATATATATATACACACACACACACACACATATATATATATACATACTAGTCCTAAAGCCCATTTTCTGTAGTGCAGCGGTCCCACCAGACCCGCGCTCCCGCCCAGTCACGCCCCCGCCTGCTTCCGTTCAGTCACGCCCGCTCCCATCCGGCCATACCCACCCTATCTGCTGACTGAGCCTCACAAACGGCCAGGTATATTTGGCATTGCGTAGTCTCTACTGCACATGACAGCTTCTAACAAACATACCTGGCCTTTTATTATATAGGATATATATTTATATATATATATATATATATATATATACACACACACACATACTGTATCATTTTCAAGTGATTTAAAATGTGGGTAACATGTCTCTTTAACAGTGTCACCTCTGCGGTGGCAGACAGGGCCGGACTGGCCCACCGGGCTAGCAGGAGGATTCCCAGTGGGCTGGACTAGCTGTGGCAGTTGTTGTTATAACGTATATATTATTTTTAGTCTACAAAAAACGTTTTTACTAAAGTTATATACATATGACAAAAGTGTATATACAGTCATGATTTCATAAGAAGAAGATTTCCTGGGATCCTGTAATGCTCACAAATAGCAGTGCGCAGGAAACCAAGGGAGCACACCGCTCTGTAGAGTGAAAACCGCTCATGAGGCCAGTTTTGACTAGGTGATGGGCCCAATATCCACAGGTCTCAGAACAGGGCAAGGATTAACAAAGGTAACATGATGTCTTTGCACATTAACAACAACTTGAGACAGTGAGGCCCATTTATCAAGCTCTGAATGGAGCTTGAGCGCCTGTGTTTCTAGCGAGCCTGCATGCTCGCCAGAAACAGCAGTAATGAAGCAGCGGTCTAAAGACCATTGCTCCATAACCTGTCCTCCTGCTCTGAGCAGGCGGACAGAGATTGCCACAATTCAACCCGATCGAGTATGATCGGGTTGATTGACACCCCCTGCTGGCGGCCAATTGGCCGCGAATCTGCAGGAGGCGGCGTTGCATCAGCAGCTCACAAGAGCTGCTGGTGCAATGCTGAATATGGAGAGCGTATTGCTCTCCGCATTCAGCGAGGTCTGTCGGACCTGATCCGCACTGTCAGATCAGGTCCGACAGACCTTTAATAAATTGGCCTCTGAGGCTGTGTAACCACTGCAGGTAAAGGCCGTGTCACAGCTTGAGGCACCAGTTTTGCTGGAATTCGCATTAGCATAGATGAGGTAGGGACCGGACATACAGTGGGGCAAAAAACTATTTAGTCAGCCACCAATTGTGCAAGTTCTGACACTTAAGAAGATGAGAGAGGCCTGTAATTTTCATCATAAGTATACCTCAACTATGAGAGACAAAATGTGGAAACAAATCCAGACAATCACATTGTCTGATTTGGAAAGAATTTATTTGCAAATTATGGTGGAAAATAAGTATTTGGTCAATATCAAAAGTTCATCTCAATACTTTGTTATATATCCTTTGTTGGCAATGACAGAGGTCAAACGTTTTCTGTAAGTCTTCACAAGGTTGTCACACACTGTTGCTGGTATGTTGGCCCATTCCTGCATGCAGATCTCCTCTAGAGCAGTGATGTTTTGGGGCTGTCGCTGGGCAACACAGACTTTCAACTCCCTCCAAAGGTTTTCTATGGGATTGAGATCTGGAGACTGGCTAGGCCACTCCAGGACCTTGAAATGCTTCTTACGAAGCCACTCCTTCATTGCCCGGGCAGTGTGTTTGGGATCATTGTCATGCTGAAAGACCCAGCAACGTTTCATCTTCAATGCCCTTGCTGATGGAAGGAGGTTTGCACTCAAAATCTCACGATACATGGCCCCATTCATTATTTCATGTACACGGATCAGTCATCCTGTTCCCTTTGCAGAGAAACAGCCCCAAAGCATGATGTTGCCACCCCCATGCTTCACAGTAGGTACGGTGTTCTGTGGTTGCAACTCAGAATTCTCTCTCCTCCAAACATGACGAGTTGTGTTTCTACCAAACAGTTCTACTTTGGCTTCATCTGACCATATGACATTCTCCCATTCCGCTTCTGGATCATCCAAATGCTCTCTAGCATACTTCAGACGGGCCCGGACATGTACTAGCTTAAGCAGGGGGACACGTCTGGCACTGCAGGATCTGAGTCCCTGGCGGCGTAGTGTGTTACTGATGGTAGCCTTTGTTACGTTGGTCCCAGCTCTCTGCAGGTCATTCACTAGGTCCCCCGTGTGGTTCTGGGATGTTTGCTCACCATTCTTGTGATCATTTTGACCCCACGGGGTGAGATCTTGCGTGGAGCCCCAGATCGAGGGAGATTATCAGTGGTCTTGTATGTCTTCCATTTTCTAATTATTGTTCCCACAGTTGATTTCTTCAGACCAAGCTGCTTGCCTATTGCAGATTCAGTCTTCCCAGCCTGGTGCAGGTCTACAATTTTGTTTCTGGTGTCCTTCGACAGTTCTTTGGTCTTCACCATAGTGGAGTTTGGAGTGTGACTGTTTGAGGTTGTGGACAGGTGTCTTTTATACTGATAACAAGTTCAAACAGGTGCCATTAATACACGTAATGAGTGGAGGACATAGGAGCCTCTTAAAGAAGAAGATACAGGTCTGTGAGAGCCAGAAATCTTGCATGTTTGTAGGTGGCCAAATACTTATTTTCCACCATAATATACAAATAAATTCTTTCCAAATCAGACAATCTTCTTAAGTGGGAGAACTTGCACAATTGGTGGCTGACTAAATACTTTTTTGCCCCACTGTAACTGTTCAGAAGCAGAGAGCTCATTGCAAGGATTTATGGCTCCTCACACACTCCCTAACCTGGGCACCGTTTTAATCCTTGCAATGAGCTGTCTGCTTCTGAACAGTTACAGTGGGGCAAAAAAGTATTTAGTCAGCCACCAATTGTGCAAGTTCTCCGGTCCCTACCTCATCTATGCTAATGCGAGTTCCAGCAAAACTGGTGCCTCAAGCTGTCCCACTACTGCCTTAAACTTGTAATATGTATTTAAAAGTTTGCTAACTGCACGCAGGCTGTAACCATACCGCGGCGCGCAGGCTTCAGTAGATAGATATGGGCGGTACAAGGTGATGATGCTGCATTTTGAAGCTGTGTTGAGCTTTATCACATCTGGTACTTTGCTGAGACAAGGCAGTATGTGACTGAGAAGAAGACACTTCCTGGGGAGCTTACTCAGGACCCCTATTCACCCCTGCTGCCCTGCAGTAAAGAAAGGCATCATCTTATTGAGCATGCAAGGGTGCTGGGTGAGCTGATTAAGGACCTTGTGAAATTAAGTTAATTAAGTTGAGGAATAACTTGCAAGGTGCCTCTCTGCCTGTGTATGTGTGTGTGTTTGTGTGTGTGTGTCACCCTGCCTCTGTGTGTCATCCTGCCTGTGTGTGTGTGAGTGTATCACCCTGCCTGTGTGCGTCTCCGTGCCTGTGTGTGTCACCCTGCCTCTGTGTTTGTCATCCTGCCTGTGTGTGTCTGTGTGTGTCACCCTGCCTCTGTGTGTGTCATCCTGCCTCTGTGTGTGTGTCTCCGTGCCTCTGTGTGTGTCATCCTGCCTCTGTGTGTGTCATCCTGCCTCTGTGTGTGTGTCTCCGTGCCTCTGTGTGTGTCATCCTGCCTGTGTGTGTGTGTCTCTGTGCCTCTGTGTGTGTCATCCTGCCTGTGTGTGTGTGTCTCCGTGCCTCTGTGTGTGTCATCCTGCCTGTGTATGTCTCCGTGCCTCTGTGTGTGTCATCCTGCCTGTGTGTGTGTGTCTCCGTGCCTCTGTGTGTGTCATCCTGCCTGTGTGTGTGTGTCTCCGTGCCTCTGTGTGTGTCATCCTGCCTGTGTATGTCTCTGTGCCTCTGTGTGTGTCACCCTGCCTCTGTGTGTGTCATCCTGCCTCTGTGTGTGTGTCTCCGTGCCTCTGTGTGTGTCATCCTGCCTGTGTGTGTGTGTCTCCGTGCCTCTGTGTGTGTCATCCTGCCTGTGTGTGTGTGTCTCCGTGCCTCTGTGTGTGTCATCCTGCCTGTGTATGTCTCCGTGCCTCTGTGTGTGCCACCCTGCATCTGTGTGTGTGTGTCACCCTGCCTCTGTGTGTGTCATCCTGCCTGTGAATGTATCACCCTGCCTGTGTGTGTGTGTGTGTGTCTCTATGCCTCTGTGTGTGTCATCCTGCCTGTGTGTGTTTTTATGTGTGAGCCACCCTGCATCTGTGTGTGTGTGTGTGTGTCTGTGTGTGTCACCCTGCCTCTCTGTGTGTCATCCTGCCTGTGTGTGCGTGTATCACCCTGCCTGTGTGTGTGCATATATATATATATATATATATATATATATATATATCCAGCGGCACCCTACATCTTTCCAGCCTTGTGTTTAAGAGCCTTTCTGGGAAGCTCCTACCGTACCTGAGCAGAATGCTCTCCCCTGCTATTCCCACCTCCTATAACCTCCGATCCAGTACCAGCACATTATTTAGTTTGCCTCAATACAAAAAGAAAGCAGCTCAATCCTCCTTTTACTACAGAGCACCACAAATATGGAATGACCTCCTGCACACTTTCAAATCTTTCCCAAGCCTAAAATCCTTTAAGAGATCCCTTTCTACATATCTCAAAACAGAATGCACCTGTCATGGTTGATTATACAGTATATTTCCCACCTGTTCTATGTTAAATTTTGCATATATTATGTATTAATATTGTTATTGTATTTTATTGTACCCTATTGTATCAATGCAATGTTTTGTGGACCCAGGACATACTTGAAAACGAGAGAAATCTCAATGTATCCTTCCTGGTAAAATATTTTATAAATAAATTATATATAGGGCTCTTTTGCTGCCCTTAAAAGGGCATTCAGCTCTTTTAAGAGTGCCCACCCTAATCTAAAAATAAAAACCACCCCAAAAACCCTTTGATTCTAATCAGCCGATAGAATGAGAGCTGCTTAAATCCTTTTGGCTGATTTGAACAGCCAATAGGATTTTAGCAGCCCTAATTAATATTGGCTGATTCAAATTTTTCAGCCAATAGGAATGCAATGGTACCCCCAGTATAAAAGGGGTACCTTGCATTTCAATCCTCAGTGTGCGGCGGACCTCCACGTCGAATCGATGGACCTCCGCTTCCGTGCATCGACCGCTCTGCCTCTGCAGGGATGAAGAAGGAAGATGCCGGTCCCGTGATGGATGAAGATGGAGCCGTCTGGATGAAGACCTCTCGCTGCCTGGATGTCCGGACTTAAAGAACTGTAAGTGTTTTTTTTTTAGTCTAGGGTTTGAACTTTTCCTTAAAGAGCTGAATGCCCTTTTAAGGGCAATGCCCATATAAATGCCCTTTTCAGGGCAATGGGTAGCTTAGGTTTTTTGTTAGAGTTAGGTTTATTATTTTGGGGGGGTTGGTTGGGTGGTGGGTTTTATGTTGGGGGGTCTTTGTGGGGGGTTTTTACAGGTAAAAGAGCTGTTTAACTTAGGACAATGCCCTAAAAAAGGCCCTTTTAAGGGCTATTGGTAGTCTATTGCAGGCTAGGTTTTTTTTATTTGGGTGGGCTTTATTATTTTTATAGGGCTATTAGATTAGGTGTAAGTCTTTTTATTTTTGGTAATTTTCGTTTGTTATTTCTCGTAATTTAGTATTTTCTATTTTTTGTAATTAGATACGTTGTAATTTTTATAGTAGTGTTAATATTTTTTTTTATGTGTATTTTAGTTTTCTTTAATTGGTAGTTAGTTTAATAGTTATATTAGTTAAAATTGTTAGTTTAAAGATAGTTTTTTTAATTTGACAGGTAAGGTTTTATTTAATTTAAGATAGGGAAATTGTAATTTTAATATAAAGTTAGGGAGCGTCAGGTTTAGGGGTTACTAGTTTAAATTAGTTTATTTTGATGTGAGGACTTTCAGTTTAGGGGGTTAATAGTTTAATTTAGTAGATTTCGTTGTGGGGGGCTTGCGGGTTTAGCGGTTAATAGGTTTATTATAGTGACAGTGGTGCGGGGAGCGGCAGAATAAGGGTTAATAACTTAAGTATAGTGGGGGCGATGTGGGCGGACGGCTGATTAGGGGTTAATAATATTTAAATAGTGTTTGCGATGTGGGAGGGCAGCGGCTTAGCGGTTAATGACTTTATTATAGTGGTGACAATGTCGGGGAGCGGTGAAATAGGGATTAATACATTTTATTAGTGGCGGCGATGTTGGGAGCGACAGATTAGGGGTTAATAACTTTAATATAGTATTTGCGATGCGGGAGGGCCTCTGTTTAGGGGTTTAATAGGTAGTTTATGGGTGTTAGTGTACTTTGTAACACTTTAGTTATGAGTTTTATATAACAGTTTTTGTTGTGTAAAAATCATAACTACTGGTCTCAGATTGCGGTACGGATCTTGTTATTATAGGGTGTAAAGCAAGCTTTATAGACTCACTGCAAAACTCGTAATGGCAGCGCTATGGAAGTCCCATGAAAAATCTTAATTTTTACAAGTGCGGGACTGACGTTGCGTTAAAGGCTAAAAGGCTTGCGATACAGCTATACGACAAGACTTGTAATGGCTGTGTTGCCGTTTTAATGCTGAAATGACCATTTTTTCAGCGTTAAAAGACGAACGCACAACTCGTAATCTACCTGAGTGATAATAGCGGCAGCTATTAATTTCATTCAATATTTAACCTTAAAATAAATGGTTTGAAATGCCACAACTAGGGGCCTATTTATTATGTGTCTGTCCGACGTGATCCGATCAGCGGATCATGTCCGACAGACCTCGCTGAATGCGGAGCGCAATACGCTCTCCGCATTCAGCATTGCACCAGCAGCTCTTGTGAACTGCCGGTGCAACGCCGCCACCTGCAGATTTGCAGCCAATCGGCCGCCAGCAGTGGGTGTCATTCAACCCGATCGTATTCTATCAGGTTGAATTGCGGCAATGTCTATCCGCCTCCTCAGAGCAGGCGGACAGGTTATGAAGCAGCGGTCTTTAGACCGCTGCTTCATAACTGGTGTTTCTGGCGAGCCTGAAGGCTCGCCAGAAACACGAGACTTCAAGCTCCATATAGATAGGCCCCTTAGTATGATAATTCATCTTTTTTCATTTTGAGTACATTTCCATGAATGGTTATGCAAAACTGGGGAATAGGTAATAAAGGTATTATCTATATTTTTAAACAGTAACAATTCTGGATTAGACTGTCCCTTTAAGGAAAAAATAATACATAATGCTCAAAAGTTCTATCCTCTCTGTGCTGAAAGAGATAGACCAGAACTCTGAAAACAGACTCCCTCCTAAGATACACAGCAGTCAAGATCACAGTATATATATATATACACTAGGGCAGTGATGGCTAACCTTGGCACTGCTGATGTTTTGGAACTACATTTCCCATTTCCTAGCCTGCAGAGTGCCTAAGAATCATGGGAAATGTAGTTCCGAAACTCCTGGGGTGCCAAGTTTAGCCATCACTGTACTAGGGTGACAAGCTCTGAGGGGGAATGAAAATGTACACAAAATGAAAAAAGATGAATTATCATACTAGGTTTTGGTTGTGGCATTTCAAACCATTTATTTTAAGTTAAATATTGAATGAAAATAATAGCTGCCACTAATATAACTCAGGTAGATTACGAGTTGTGCGTTCAATATACTTTTTACCTCTGTGATTACCTTGAATCTAAGCCTATGCAGACTGTCCCCTTATTTCAGTTCTTTTGACAGACTTGCATTTAGCCAATCAGTGCCCCCTCATTTGTAACTTCACGGGTGTGGGCTGCCTGAGGTGCTCAGTGTGACGAACGCATCAAACAAATCAAGGAACTGTCAGCATGAAGTATTTTATATTGTTTGTTCCTTTATTTGTTTCAATGGTCAATCCTAGCATTTCACAAACACTAGGATTTACCATCACTTTAACTTAGCTTTAAGCAAGAATATTAAGCTGTACTGCTTTGCTTGAATTAAGAGTCTGATCTCAGCTTAAGAAGGGAAGGAGTGTCCTGAAAATTTCAATTCAAGTTGTAATTTTGTCTGCAGATTTTCATTTAGTGCCATGAATCTCGTCAAGAAGAACAACATCTCTTAGGTCATATTCAGGAAGCGGTTATTTCCGAAAGGTATAAGAAGAGAAATCCCCAAGCAGAGCCTTTGACATGAAAGAACAAACACCTAAAGTGAAAATTCCCCAAAGCAAAGAAGAAAAATGCAGTCTGTGTTGAGGAAATAGAAAGGAAACGGATAATTTTAGTTCTAATTTGTAGTGGAAAAAGGAGCCGAAACACAATCTTTCTGCAGGCAACATGTGAAGGTAGGACCACTTTATTCAAACTGAAATGCCTATGCAGACTCCATCACAGCCAACGTGGTATATACACTGGCATACAAATATATTAATGTGTTCATTTTATATAGTATATAAACATACAGATCCAGAAACACAAGTCACTCAGCCAGTCCCTCTCTCTCTCTCTCTCTCTCTCAAAAACCAAAAATATTTGTTGACCGGCTTGCGCGGGCGATATGGAGATTTTAAGCTACATACCGCACCCAAAACAAGCGGTGTTTTGATGTGCTCGTGCACGCTTTCCCCATAGACATCAATGGGGAGAGCCGGCTAAAAAAAAAAAACCAACATCTGCGATCGCGGAAACAAAAGCTCCGTAACGTAGCCCCATTGATGTCTATGGGGAAAAAAAAAAGTTATGTTTAAACCTAACACCCTAACATAAACCCTACGTCTAAACACCCCTATTCTACCGCTCTCAACATCGCCGACGCCCTGCCTACAGTTAATTAACCCCTATTCTGTCGCTCCCGATATCGTGGCACATAAAAATATAACCCCTAATCTGCCGCTCCCGATAATCGCCGCCACTATATTACATATTTTGCCACACCCCAACATCACCCACACTATACTAAAGTTATTAACGCCTATTCAGCCCCGCTCCCCAACATTGCTGCAACTAAATAAAGTTATTAACCCCTAAACTTCTGGCCCTCCCACATCACTAACACTAAATAAAACAATAACCCAAAATCGCCAGCCCCCCACATCGAAATAAACCAAATTAAACTAATAAACGCCTAACCTAACGCCCCCCTAACTTTATATTAAATTTACAATTTCCCTAATGTTAAATTAAATTAAAATTGACCTGTCAAATTAAAAAAACTAAGTTAAACCTAAAAATTAAACTAAACTAAAATTAAAACTAACTACCAATGAAATAAAACTAAACTATACATTAAAAAAACTACTTTAAAAAAAATACTAAATTACAAAAAATAACAAACACTAAATTACGGAAAATAACAAACGAAATTATCCAAAATAAAAAAAAAATGACACCTAAACTAATAGCCCTATCAAATAAAAAAGCCCACCCAAAATTAAAAGAAAACCTAGCCTACAATAAACTACCAATGTCCTTTTGTGGGGCATTTGCCCAAAGATATCAGCTCTTTTACCTGTAAAAACCCCACAAAGACCCCCCCTAACAGTAAAACCCACCACCCAACCAACCCTCCAAAATAAAAAACCTAATTCTAAAAAAAACCTAAGTTACCCATTGCCTGAAAAGGGCATTTGTATGGGCATTGCTCCTTAAAATGGCATTAGCTCTTTTACATTGCCCAAACCCCTAAACTAAAATAAAAACCCACCCAAAAAAAACCTTAAAAAACACTAACCCCCGACGATCCACTTACGTCAATCTTCATCCGGAGTTGAAGTCCTAATCCAGGTGGCGAGAAGTCTTCAACCAGGTGGCCCTCTTCAATCCGCGGAGCGGAGCGGGGTCCATCCTGAAGACATCCGGTGCAGAGCATCCTCTTCATACTGATGGCGCCCTCTTGCATTCCTATTGGCTGAAAATTTTGAATCAGCCAATAGGATTTAAGCAGCTCTCATTATATTGGCTAATTCAAATTAGTTAGTTTAATTTTAGTTTAATAATTATAATAGTCTAAATGTTAGTTTAAACTTAGTTTTTTAATTTGACAGGTAAGTTTTTATTTAATTTAAGGTAGGGAAATTGTACTTTTAATATAAAGTTATGGGGGTGTTAGGTTTAGGGGTTACTAGTTTAAATTAGTTTATTGCGATGTGGGGGCTTTCGGTTTAGGGGGTAATAGTTTAATTTTGTATATTTTGTTGTGGGGGCTTTCGGTTTAGGGGTTAATAGGTTTATTATAGTGGTGGCGGTGTAGGGCTTAATAACTTTAGTATAGTGGGGGTGATGTGGGCGGACGGCAGATTAGGGGTTAATAATATTTAAATAATGTTTGCGATGTGGGAGGGCGGCGGTTTAGGGGTTAATAAGTTTATTATAGTGGTGACTATGTCGGAATAGGGGTTAATGATTTTTTAAGTGGCGGCGATGTCTGAAGCGGCACATTAGGGTTAATACATTTATTATAGTGTTTGCGATGCAGGATGGCCATCGGTTTTAGGGGTTAATAGGTAGTTTATGGGTGTTAGTGTACTTTTTAAAACTTTAGTTATGAGTTTTATGTTACAGATTTCTAGCGTAATACTCTTAACTACTGACTTTAGATGGTGTTACAGATCTCTGTCATTTTAGGCTGTGAACGCTCGCTTTTAGCCTCACCACAAAACTCGAAATACCGGCGCAATGGGATCCTATAAAAAAACGTCATTTTTAGGAGTGCGGGACTGACGTTGCGGTACAGGCTAAAAGGTTTGCGGTATAGCTATACCAACAAGACTTGTAATGGCGGCGGTGCTGTTTTAAAGCTGAACATACCATATTTTTAGCGTTAAAGACGAAACGCACCATAACTTGTGTAATCTAGGTAACTGCTAGTATAAAATGAGTCAAAGAAATTATTACTTCCATGGTATTACTTCAATGTAAGTATAATCAATGGAAAGTTTACTTTTAGTAATGCAGCTAATGTAATTGATCACTTTGGTAATCAGTATCTTCAAATCAATAAATATCGTCAAATCAAGGAAGAGTGAATATTTAGGTAACAAACTTTAAAGCTATGTAGGGGAAACATAAATAATGCAAGATTAAGAGTGGAGCACAATTTGAAACTCCCCTGAAAGCTTTATCTGCGCTCAATTTTTTACCATTGTGCACCCAAGTTGTGCACTTATTACAGGTTGCATGCACGTAACAATTTTGCGCTCTTGCGGTCACATCCTGGTGCAGAAAAACTTAAATTATGCTTACCTGATAATTTTCTTTTCTTCTGACGGGAAGAGTCCACAGCTGCATTCAATACTTTTGGGAAATAAAAACCTGGCCACCAGGAGGAGGCAAAGACACCCCAGCCAAAGGCTTAAATACTCCTCCCACTAACCCACTTCCCTCATCCCCCATCATTCTTCCAAGGGAACAAGGAACAGCAGGAGAAATATAAAGGTGAAAAATGTGCCAGAAGAACAAAAAACTAAAATGCGGCCGCCCCATAGATAAAACGCGGGTGTAGAGCTGTGGACTCTTCCCGTCAGAAGAAAAGAAAATTATCAGGTAAGCATAATTTGTGTTATTTTTCTTAAACGGGAAGAGTCCACAGCTGCATTTATTACTTTTGGGAAAACAATACCCACGCTATAGAGGACACTGAATGCAAACAAAAGGGCAGGTACAGAAGGCGGCCCCTTCGAAGGGCACCACAGTCTGAAAAAAACCCAGTACCCTACAAAAACATTGTAACACTTAGAACAAGGGTTAAAAACCTGAAAGCACCCAGTAACTGCCCATTAGTTAAATAACCTACAAGGCCGAGCTAGAGACCTCTCAGATCCTTAGATCTATTGAGCACAAAAAGCCCCATAGGAGCCAAATCCCGCGGCGACCTGACCACACAGAACTAGCCCTCGACCCGAAGGAAGAACCTACCCCCGAGGGGCAAAGAATGACTGGGGGATGAGGGAAGTGGGGGAGGTATTTAAGCCTTTGGCTGGGGTGTCTTTGCCTCCTCCTGGTGGCCAGGTTCTGAATTCCCAAAATTAATGAATGCAGCTGTGGACTCTTCCCGTTTAAGAAGAAAAAAAATTGTGAAGTTGCGAACGCAGGATCGTATTCCCCCCTAGATTTTAATGTAGCCTTAATTTGAATAACAGAAAATAAATAACAGCTGCCAGCTTGCGCAAAAACGAGCGCAGGATTGCACGGAGACATCTCATATTTTTGCGATCTTATAACTTTGTAATGCAATATTTGTATGCAATAATTTTTATCAGACAGTGTTAATATGAATCTAACTGTACTGTTACATATGTTTTTGATGTGCATTGTGCAACTATTTAGTCGAGTGTAACAATAAACCAAAGCTCTGAAGTCGGAAATTGCGGTTACACACTCACGTTCAAATTGTAATATGAACAGTCTTATCCGCGCGCCCAAAGGGTGAAAACTTGAACATTATTTCATGCCCAAAAAATAGTGTGCCACTTGTAAAATAGAAGACTTTCTATGCAGACTTGCAACAAATGTGCAGCAAACTTTTGAAGCTTGGCACGTCTAGCAAGAGTTTAGCAATTCATTTGCAAATTTGCAGCAAAAATACATGCTGTATGGGATAATACACAAATACAAGAAAAAGAAGCGGTCAATCAGGAACGAACAACTGCTTCTCTGTTTGTTCTCTGGCGGGTCACCACCTGGGAGTAGCCTCTTTTAGCCCAATTCTGCCATTCATAGAGGAAATCTTTCCTAAAGTATGTCAGTTTAAACCACACTAAAAAGTACAGCCCAGCTCTGAAATACCAGGTACCCCTGTGAAAAAAAAGCTGCTGGCTTGTAGCAGTAGCTACTATTATATTTGATTTAAACCCTTAAAGATGTTGCTGTCGTTAATGGGTTAAATTGAATCTGCTTTCTAGCTGCTGATTTGCTGCCCTGTAGATCTCCACCTTCAAAACAATATAGGGTGAACTCTTTTGCGTTACAGAATTCCGAATGACTCCATGAGCAAATACTGGATTAAACTAAATCATTGTTTTACTTTACGACAAACAATTTAGTTAAAGTAAAAATTATTTATCTATGGGGTCCATTTATCATTGTGCGGACGGACATGATCGGCTATAGCGAACCGTGTCCGCCGCACATAGATAAATGCCGACAGCATACGTTGTCTGCATTTCTCATTGCACCAGTAGTTCTTGTGAACTGCTGGTGCAATACCACCCCTGCAGATTCACGGCCAATCGGCCGCTAGCAGGGGGTGTCAAGAGCAGGTGGCCTCAGAGCAGGCGGACAGGTTATGGAGCAGCGGTCTTTAGACCGCTGCTTCATAACTTGTGTTTATGGCCTAAAGGCTCGCCAGAAACACGGGGCATTAAGCTCCATTCGGAGCTTGATAAATAGACACCTTTATGTCTATTACATGTCTATTATACATAATAAGATGAATATTATTTGAATTAAAGGGATATGAAACCCAAAAATGCTCTTTTGTGAATCAGACAGAGCATACCATTTTAAAAAAGGTTTCCAATTTACTTCTATGATCAAATGTGCTTTGTTCTCATGATATTCTTTGTTGACGTGATACCTAGGTAGGCATCTGGAACACTACATGGCAGGAAATAGTGCTGCCATCTAGTGCAATTGCAAATGGATAACATTTATGCAAAACAGCTGCCATATAGTGCTCCAGAAATGAGCCTGCTCCTAAGCATATGTCCCTGCTTTTCAACAAAGGATACTAAGAGAACAAATAAAAATTGATAAGAGAAGTAAATTAGAAAATCGTTTAAAATCGCATGCTCTATCTGAATCATGAAAGAAAATATGTGGGTTTTATGTCCCTTTAAGCAAATTTGATTGTAAGACTGTTATATTTAAAGGGACACTCAATAAAAATTAAACTGTCATTATTCAGATAGAGCATGCTATTTTAAACAACTTTCCAATTTACTTCCATTAACTAAATGTGCACAGTCTTTATATTTAAACTTTTTGAGTCACCAGCTCCTACTGAGCATGTGCAAGAATAAGTGTGTATGCATTTGTGAATGGCTAATGGCTGTCACATGGTACGTGTATGCATTTGTGATTGGCTGATGGCTGTCACATGGTACAGGGGTGGTTAAAGACATAACTTTTAAAATTGTCAGAAAAAAATCTACTACTCAGACTAAGTGCTATTGCATTGTCTTGTTATCTTGCATTTGTTGATTATGCAAATCTACTGTGTTGACTGGTCCTTTAAAGGGCCACTGTAAGTAAATATTTTCTATGCCTGTTACTAACTAACTACCCCAAATACGCTTTTTATCAATAGCATTTCATTAACATATCTCTACCGTATATCAGAAATCTTGTCTGCAAATTTAATTGTTTTCCAAACCCACTCAGTGGGTATCCTTTGCTCTGTACCAATCCGTTTACAATACCTAGGTTTCAAAATGGCGCTTTAAACACAAAGTTATTGGTTTAAGTATTTTGAACATGCAGTGCTGAAAATAGTGGGCAGGATAACGTGACATCATCGGCGAATAAAAGATATAACTTTTAGAACGTTATGAAACTTCATTTTGGAGAAAATATAGGTCAGTAGGTTTTAATTAATGTTTATTAACTTTAATATGTTAGTTGTTTAGCTTAAAAATTATAACAGAAAGTAATCCTTTAAATTTGGAACACTTGATATTTAGCTCCTGTAGATTTCCTAAGATAGTAAAGTATTTTAAAAATCAAAGCTTGCATGCAGTCTGATAGAATCATCCTTTAAACAGTCTGATGCTGGCTTCCTGATAGGGCCGAGAAAACAAAAGAGACAATGACAAGAAATATCTCTGTGGCGAGTTGGCGTGCGCGCATTACACAAGCATGAGACCAAGGAAAGTACCTGCCGCTCAGATGTCTGCAAAGTGAGGATTGAAAGTGTCATCTGGGGAAACATTCCAGGACTCAAATACTTGGCATAACAAACATGAATAGTCAGCTGTTAATTGTGATTTAATGTATCACCGGGAACTGTCCCAATATGTTCTGCTGATAAGGCGCATAAAGGGGAAGTGTGTCCTGTCCCTCAGCATTTCAGCTAAAAATCATCTCTTTAAAGGGAGATGGAAGCCATGTTTTCTATTTACATATAATACATCAGCAATTCATTCATTATTGAATTGCATAAGATGTGCATAAAAAAAAAAGATATTTATTCATTTTAAAACTGCTACACTGATCCAGCAGTTACTACTGTGTAGCATTTTGTGGGGTATAGGATCTGATTTCCTCCCCTGTGGGAGGCATTTGGAATAACATTTTAACCCCTTAATGTTGTTAAAGGGTTTTTTTTTTTTTAGAATAGTGTGTGTCCCGCTGCAATTGGCAGAACCACCCTATAATACCCTACCTTCTGATCACTGCTGGTGGCGAGACCGTGATATTAATAACACAATCCCCATAGAAAGACCAGCAATGTACAGAAAACATTACTTGTCCTTAAAGGGACAGCTAAGTCGTAATTAAACAGCTATTTTACCTAAAATAATTACAAAGTCCCCCCTAAAAGTAAACCCCCCCAAAATAAAAAACCTAATTCTAAAAAAAAACCTAAGCTACCCATTGCTCCTAAAGGGGCATTTGTATGGGAATTGCCCTTAAAAGGGCATTCAGCTCTTTTTCGTCCTTAAAAATAAAAGAGCCCTAGTCTAAAAATAAAACCACCCAAGCATTTTTAAAAAAACCTAAGTCTAACCCCCAAATAGGTACTCACCGTTCCTGAAGTCCGGCGGTTTTTTTTCAAGCCGGTGAAGATCTTCTTCCAGGCGGAGACATCTTCAACCAATGCGGGGACCTCTTCTCTCTTCATCCAGGGCGAAGGCAGTGCGGAGCGGAGGTGACCGCGGAACAGGACTGGCGACCGCGTAGCCATCCAGCATGGAGGATACTCTTCGTACGATCGTCGCCACACACTGAGTATTGAATGCAAGGTACCCCTTTTATATTGGGATGAGAGCTGCTTAAATCCTATTGGCTGTTCAAATTAGGAACTGAAAAGCGCACAATTGTCAAAATGAAATAACAGGAAAAGGGGGCAAAATAAGTAATACAAGTATATTGCAAAGTATATATAAATCCTCCAAAAAGAGATAAGTACAGTCTTACAATACCACATCAGCCAGGGTGCACTTCAAATAAAGCATGTATGTTCCTCGTTTGAAAGAAGGCACTCACTGGTCTTTGACAAAGCAATGTTTAATTCATCCAGTAAATATCAAAAAGCAAGTTCATCCATAACGTTTCGGTGTCGTTATGACACCTTTGTCAAATGATCTTTCAATATCAATATTACAGAATCATCATGTCCCAAAGTAGAAAAAAGTCGCTCTATATATATATATATATATATGCAATTTATCATTTTATATTACCATCTCAAAGTGTTTAATGTCCCTTTAAGAGGATGAGACATTACTATGAGATTAGACATTATACACATATGGGGTTAGGTCACTGTTGTGTGCAGGTCACTTGAATTCACACTAAACTCATTAAACCTTGCTTTATTAACCTTTCTTTGCGTACAGGGGCACAGTCATGCTGGAACAGGGAACTGTTGCCACAGAAGTCAGAACACACACAATTGTCTAAAATTTCTCTACGTCCAGGAACATTAAGATGACCCTTCATTGGAGCTAAAAGGTCTAGCCCAAACCCTGAAAAACCACCCTCTACCATTAGCCTTTACAGTAGACACTATGCAATCTGGTAAGTAGCGTTCTCCTGGTATCCGACGCACCCAGATTCAACCATCAGATTGCCAGATAGTGAAGTGTGATTCATCACTCTAGAGAGGAACACGTTTTCCATTTCTTCAGAGTGCAGTGGCGGTGTGCTTTACATCACTCTAGACAATGCTTGGAATTGTGCACATTGATGTGAGGTTTGTTTACAGATTTGAGGCAATGAAACCCCATTTTATGAAGCTCCCGACGTGTTTTGAACTTTATAGTTAGTGGTGGGATGATAAACAATTATTACTCGCTGCATAAAAAGAATCCTACTCTAAGGGCTCCATTTAAAGGGACACAAAACCCCAAATTTTTCTTTAACCCCTTGAGTGCTAACGACGGCTCTGAGCCGTCGCAGAGTTTCCCACTCTAGTGCTAACGACGGCTCAGAGCCGTCGCTAGGACTCTCCCGCCTTGAGGGAGATCTGGGGGCTCCCAATCGCTCCTACTCCGGCGATCAGGCCTGCACAGTGACAGGCATAACCGGGCTTCATGTTATGCGCGGTGAGATCACGCGCAATGACGTGATGACGTCACCGTGCAACTTTATTAAAAATTCACAATGTTAAGTATAGGAGCAGGGGGCATGCTGCTTAGAAGCCTGTATCTCAAGGATCTAAGCAGCTATAGAACCCCAAGACCCACCGGTGGAAAGGTAATCGCCTAACCTTTCCAACAGTGTAAGTCTTGGGGATCTGAAAAAAAAAAAGTTTAAAAAAAAAAATATAAAAAATAAATAAATTTAAAAAAAAACTTAAAACAGCTTAGCACCCAGGTGGGAAAGTGCTTAGCACTCAAAGGGTTAATCATTCAGTTAGAGAATACAATTTTAAAAAACATTACAATTTACTTCTATTATCTAATTTGCCTAATTCTTTAGACATCCTTTGTTGAAGAAAAATAAATGCACATGGGTGCAGCCACCAATCAGCAGAGATTAAGTCTATTTAGATATGCTTTTCAACAAAGGATAGCAAGAGAATGAAGCAAATTAGTAAAGTAAATTGGAAAGTTCTTTCAAAAGCATGAAAGAAAAAATTTGGGTTTCATGTCCCTTTAAGAAGCTGCAAATGCAGTTTCGGAGACCCTCCGCTGCAGGTTGGTACTGCTGCTTATTAACCTACTATACCAACACTTAAAGGGACAGTCAAGTCCAAAAAAAACTTTCACGATTTAAATAGGGCATGTCATTTTAAATAACTTCCCAATTTACTTTTATCACCAATTTTGCTTTGTTCTCTTGGTATTCTTAGTTGAAAGCTAAACATAGGAGGTTCATATGCTAATTTCTTAGACCTTGAAGACTGCCTCTAATCTGAATGCATTTTGACCACTAGAGGGCATTAGTTCATGTGTTTCATATAGATAACATTGAGCTCATGCACGTGAAGTGACCTAGGAGTGAGCACTGATTGGCTAAACTGTATGTCTGTCAAAAGAACTGGAATAAGGGGGCAGTCAGCAGAAGCTTAGATACAAGATAATTACAGAGGTAAAAAGTGTATTATTATAACTGTGTTGGTTATGCAAAAATGTGGAATGGGTAATTAAGGGATTATCTTTTTAAACAACAACATTTCTGGTGTTGACTGTCCCTTTAAGTGGCATTTATCAATCCCCCCGACTTCTCCGAAAGAGAAGACTGACAGCCCCTGCTCACACGAGCAGGGGGCAGCATTGCACATGTGGCATATTGTGCAATGGTAAATGCGGGCAGCGTATTGCCCACTAGCCGCAATGCCAGCTGGACAAGGAGCAGGGATACTCGCCCCTGTCTATACGGCCCATATTAAATTGACCCTTATGAGTTTGTGTGGTCTACCACTTTGTGTCTAGGCTGTAGTTGCTCCTAGATGATGCCACTACCCAATAATAGTAAAGTTTACCAGTGCAGAAATTTTACAAACTGACTTGGACTATGGAGATTTCATGGCTATGTGCTGGATTCTATGCACCTGTTAGCAATGGTATGTGGCCAAAACACTTGAACTCAGTAATTAGTAGGGGTTCTCCACATACTTTTGGCTATAGTGGTTTATTTTTTGCAGGGAACTCTCACCAGCAATCGACTACAAAAGATAGATGAATTGAACCTCAAGGAACTTCTTACGTAATTTTGCCTGGACGAGATCCATCGAAGTATAAAAAGCAACCATGAGTCGAGCATAACAACTTGTACCAATATACAATTGTCTTTATATCACAGCATTAACAAGGGCTGAAAATGTCCACTACATGTTTCAGTGGGAAAAAAATACTAGGGGGCCGATTTAACAAATGTCGGACGGACATGATTCATTGGCAGGGGGAATTATCGTATCTGATCGGTATGATTGCTGCTGACACATCAGAGGTTGCGGACGAGTTAAGGAGAAGCGGTCTTAAGACCGCTGCTTCTTAACTTATGTTTCAGGGAAATCTGAAACTATGGGGTAGATTGCCGCATCCGCTGCTTGATAAATCTACCCTAGGAGTAAAAATGTGGAAAGATTTTATGTTGTTTTTATTCATGAATTTTCATGAAAATTCAAGAGCTTTTTGTTTATATGTAGCCAGATTCAAAAAGATCTACTGCATATTTTTCAAGCATATTTGCTTCCAATTTTCATCTATCTGCTTTTTTATACTTGCGATACCGTCTTGGAACCTTTTTGCTGCTGTCTTGGCTCCTGAACTGAAAACTTTTATAGTCTGAGTGTGACAGCTCCTTTTTTTACAGCAATTTCACACAATATGCCTGACAAAGGCATGAAAGTTGCAAGAACACATTGTTTCCGGCAACTATCTACATGCCTGGTGAAGAGCGAGATACGGTATGTGGCAGTATGCGCCTGGTATAAAAGAAATGACAGTAGATGAGTAAAAGACATATTTGTCCCTCGCCTCTAGATTTTGCCCTGGTTTATCAATCATTTATGTTTTCTGAAGATCTGATCCTGTTGTGAGCCTGTAAACAGTCTCAGTAGATTTCTGCATTTTACCTTCTGATCACTGTCCGCACTAACCTCTCTCCTGGCTTCTTATCTTATGTAATATAGTTCTATTTTTATCTACACACCCTAATGCAGAAATCTGTGGACAGCAGGACATGTTAAGTTGAGTCATGGTATAACACAGTGATGATCTGGTGACTTGCTCTTTGTCGGACGATATGTCATCACTGTAGAATGAAAGACCATCTCAGGATAAAACCATTCATGGGCCAAGAGACAGCTGTGTAACCTCACCCTAGTATGAACAGTCATTTCCATTGACTTAGACATTCAAATGTTAATACAGTAGATAGATAGACAGACAGAGACGGACAGACAGATAGATACATGTTGGCATTTCATAGGTCTGATGGTTAGATAGAATGATCTGACCTATGTAGTCAGTACATTTAGGGTTCATTATTAAACGGTCTCTGTTCTGTAAAATGTATTTTCCCTTTAAAAGGGACAGTGTACCCTACATTTTTCCTCCCTGTAATCTGTTCCCAATTATCCATTTTGCCTGCTGGCGTGTATTATATTGCTTACAAATAGTCAGTTTACCTTTATTTTGGCATTTGAAATAGTAGATTTTGCCTGTGGTATCCCTACTTATATTGAATATTTCTATCCTTAAAGCAACATTAAACCCAAACTTTTTGTTTCATTATTTAGATAGATCATACAGTTTTAAACAACTTTTCTGTTTACTTCTATTATCTTATCTGTTTAGCTCTAAATGCAAAGAGTACAAAACAAATTGGGTAATATAAATAAATGAGAAAGTTGTTCAAAATTGCATGTAATCTGGGCGCCTTGTGAATTCAACTCATTTAGGGCCATATTATGAGCAAATTAGCGCTCATGCTCCAGCTCTTACGCATACTTTGCTAGAAATAAGCTTTTTGCGCACATCGGGTAGCGCTCATATTACTTAGTTGAAAGTAATATGTTTTCCCTTGCAGGCTAACTCAACACGCACAAAGAAACAAATCTAGAATATCGTGACCGCGTTAATGTATTCCTGCATAGACTTCAATGGAGCACGAAAAGCCGAAAAAAAACACCCTACTCGCGCGCAAACCCGATTGCATTTTCTCAAGTGCGCTAACCCGACATGAAAATATTAATATTTCACATTCAAATAATCTTAACATAGCAGAATATAAAGAGCAAGAGAATGTGAAATATTTACAGTAAACACATAGTTAAAGGGACACTGAGCCCAAATTTTTTCATTTTCGTGATTCAGATAGAGCATGACATTTTAAGCAACTTTCTAATTTACTCCTATTATCAAATTCACCAACCAATAAACAAGTGCTGTCCAGGGTCTGAACCAAAAAATAGCTTAGATGCCTTTTTTTCAAATAAAGATAGCAAGATAACGAAGAAAAATTGATAATAGGAGTAAATAAGAAAGTTGCTTAAAATTGTATGCTCTATCTGAATTACAAAAGAAAAAAATTGGGTTCAGTGTCCCTTTAAACCCTTTTATTAAATATAAATATTTCATGAATATGATTTTTCCTGTTTTCAGCCATTGACTGCAAAGGGTTCCAATGCACATATATATATATATATATATATATATATATATATAATATATTATATATATATATATATATATATATATATATATATATAATATATATATATGTCTATATATGTGTACATATGTATTTATGTGTTTATTTGCGTATGTGTGTCTGTAAATACATACACTTATAAATACAGTTATTCTGCATCACTTTCAAGTGATTTAACATATAGGTATTGTGTCCCTTTAAGCACCCTCTTGATTAAACAGAGTTTAATCTCCCTATAAAAAAACGTTGCTTTTAATAAATATTTTTTACCATCAAAATGACAAATTAACGGAAATCTACTATAAGTCCCAAAAAACATTTTCATCTATTTTAATTTAAGTGAAATTGAGTTCTATTTATTATCTTAGTTTTCCATTATAACTTTCTGTAGCTTTAATATATTTGAATGTTTCCTTAGTAACACAATATTGTGTAGGGTGATAAGATGGTTTGAAGTCGCTACAATCTGTGCTTGCGATGTTTAGGTTGGCCGAAATCCGCACAGTCATTTGGATAAAATTATCTCTGAACAACAGAATAAAAATGTGCTTTAAAAAAAAAAAGGAGAACAAAGAACAATAAATTTAAATGGGAATATGATGTATACAAATCTGTTTATAGTCTTAAAGGGACATAATGCAGTTGTTTTTGTTTTTTTATTACCATACTCCTTTTGCCACATATTAAGTCAAAATAAACTTTTATGATTCAGATAGAGCATGTAGTTTAAGACACTTAGCAATTTACTTCCATTATCACATTTTGCAGTCTTTATATTCACACTTTATGGGGATCAAGATCCTACTGAGCATGTGCATAAGCTCATAGGGTACACGTATACTAGTCTGTGATTGGCTGATGTCTGTCATATGATACAGGGGGCCGGAAAATGGGAGAAAAAACTAAATTTATGCTTACCTGATAAATGTATTTCTTTTTTGACACAATGAGTCCACAGATCATCTTAATTACTAATGGGATATTCACCTCCTGGTCAGCAGGAGGCGGCAAAGAGCACCACAGCAGAGCTGATAAATAACACCTCCCTTCACTTCCAACCCAGTCTTTTGACCGAAGTCAAGGAGAGAAAGGAAGCAATAAGGTGCCGAGGTGTCTGAAGTTTACAAACCCAACAATTTGTCTCTAATAACAACAGGTCGGGCCGTGGACTCATTGTGTCAAAAAAGAAATACATTTATCAGGTAAGCATAAATTTTGTTTTCTTTTTAATGACACGACAAGTCCACGGATTATCTTAATTACTAATGGGATACAATACCAAAGCTAGAGTACACAGATGATACGGGAGGGACAAGACAGGGAACCTAAACAGAAGGCACCACTGCTTGAAGAACCTTTCTCCCAAAAACGGCCTTAGCCGAGGCAAAAGTGTGAAGAGAGGACCAAGTTGCAGCCTTGCAAATCTGTTCCACAGAAGCTTCATTGTTGAACGCCCATGAGGAAGCCACAGCCCTCGTGGAATGAGCCATAACTCTCTCTGGAAGCTGCTGTCCAGCAGTTTCATATGCAAAATGTATGATACTCTTCAGCCAAAAAGAAAGAGAAGTAGCCGTAGCTTTCTGACCCTTACTTTTTCCTGAAAAACCACAAACAAAGAGGAAGACTGACGAAAATCTTTAGTCGCCTGTAGGTAATACTTTAAAGCACGAACCACGTCCAAATTGTGCAAAAGCCGTTTCTTCTGAGAAGGAGGATTAGGACACAAGGAAGGAACAACAATCTCCTGGTTAATGTTCCTGTCAGAAACAACCTTAGGAAGAAATCCTAACTTAGTACGCAATACTACCTTATCCGAATGGAAGATACGGTAAGGAGATTCACACTGCAATGCCGAGAGTTCCGAGACTCTACGAGAAGAGGAAATAGCAACAAGAAATAAAACTTTCCAAGATAACCACTTAACATCTAAGGAATGCATAGGCTCAAATGGAGGCCGTTGAAGAACGTTGAGAACTAAATTCAGACTCCATGGAGGAGTAACTGGTTTGAACACAGGCCTAATTCTAACCAAGGCCTGACAAAAAGATTGAACATCTGGAACATCTGCCAGACGTTTATGCAACAAAATAGATAAAGCAGAGATCTGACCCTTCAAAGAACTTGTCAATAATCCTTTCTCCAAGCCCTCTTGGAGAAAAGACAAAATCCTAGGAATCCTAACTCTACTCCATGAGTAACCTTTGGATTCACACCAATATAGATATTTACGCCATATCTTATAATAAATCTTTCTGGTCACAGGTTTACAAGCCTGAATCATGGTCTCAATAACCGAATCAGAAAAACCCTGCCTAAACAGAATTAAGCGTTCAATCTCCAAGCAGTCA
This sequence comes from Bombina bombina, assembly GCF_027579735.1. Lineage (NCBI taxonomy): Eukaryota > Metazoa > Chordata > Amphibia > Anura > Bombinatoridae > Bombina > Bombina bombina. Next base: position 44,000,376 of record NC_069510.1, read on the forward strand.
GCTTCAGAGAAACTAGATTTGGATGCAGGAAGGGACCTTGAATTAACAGGTCCTTCCTCAGTGGAAGACTCCAAGGTGGATGAGATGACATGTCAACTAGATTTGTATACCAAATCCTGCGAGACCAACCCGGTGCAATGAGTATCACCGATGCCGTCTCCTGCTTGATTCGAGCAATCACCCGAGGAAGAAGCACAAATGGAGGAAATAGGTATGCTAGACTGAAGGTCCAAGGAACCGCAAAGGCATCTATTATTTCTGCCTAGGGATCCCTGGACCTTGATCAGTATCTCGGGAGCTTGGCATTCTGATGCGATGCCATGGGATCTAATTCCGGCCGTCCCCACTTACGGATCAGGCTGGAAAACACTTCTGGATGGAGTTCCCACTCCCCAGGATGAAAGGTCTGCCTGCTCAGGAAGTCCGCCTCCCAGTTGTTTACCCCTGGGATGTGGATCGCCGACAGACAACAAGAGTGGGTTTCCGCCCACTGAATTATCTTGGATACCTCTCTCATCACCAAGGAACTCCTCATTCCTCCTTGATGATTGATGTAAGCTACTGACGTTATGTTGTCTGACATGAATCTGATGAACCGGACCGAAGCTAACTGAGCCCAGTTCAGAAGAGCATTGAATATCGCTCTCAGCTCCAGGATGTTTATGGGAAGAACAGACTCTGATGGAGTCCAAACTCCCTGAGCTTTCAGCGAGCCCCAGACTGCTCCCCATCCCTGAAGGCTGGCATCCGTTGTCACAATCGCCCAGGAAGGCCTGCGAAAGCAGGTTCCCTGGGAGAGATGATCCAGAGACAACCACCATAGAAGAGAATCCCTTGTCTCCTGCTTCAGTAGTATTTGAGGGGACAAGTTGGTATAATCTCCATTACACTGTCTGAGTATGCATAACTGCAGAGGCCTGAGATGGAACCGAGCAAACGGAATGATGTCCATTGCCGCCACCATCAGTCCGACTACCTCAATGCACTGAGCCACTGATGGCCAAGGAGTGGACTGAAGGACTCGGCAAGTATCTATAATCTTTAATTTCTGACTTCTGTCAGAAAGATCTTCATTGACAGAAAGTCTATTACGGTTCCCAGGAAAGTTACCCTTGTACTTGGGATAAGAGAGCTCTTTTGTAAATGTACCTTCCACCCGTGAGAGCGAAGGAAGGATAACACCATGCTCATGTGGGATTCTGCTAGATGGAAGGACTGAGCCTGGACTAGAATGTCGTCCAGATAGGGTGCCACAGCAATGCCTCGAGAACGAAGTACCGCTAACAGATCCCAGAACTTTTGTGAAGATTTGGGCAAGACCAAAAGGAAAGCCACAAACTGAAAGTGTTTGTCCAAAAAGGCAAACCTTAGAAACTTGTGATGGTTCTTGTGAATGGGAACATGCAAGTACGCATCCTTTAAGTCCACTGTTGTCATAAATTGACCCTCCTGGATCAAAGGAAGAATGTAATGAATAGTTTCCATCATGAAGGACGGCACCCTGAGGAACTTGTTTAGACTCTTGAGATCTAAAATGGGCCTGAAGGTTCCCTCCTTTTTTGGAACCACGAATAGGTTGGAGTAAAAACCCTGACCCTGTTCCCATAAGGAATGGGAGCAATCACTCCCAGATCGGAGAGGTCTCTTACACAATGTAAGAACACCTCTCTTTTCGTCTGGTCTGCAGACAATCTTGAAAGTAGGAACCTTCCTCTGGAAGGAAAACTTTTGAAATCCAACCTATATCCCTGGGACACAATTTCTAACGCCCAGGGATCCTGAACATCTCAGATCCAAGCTTGAACGAAGAAGGAAAGTCTGCCCCCTACCAGATCCGGTCCCGGATCGGGGGCATGACCTTCATACTGACTTGGATTCAGCAGCAGGCTTCTTAGCCTGTTTTCCCTTATTCCAAGGCTAGTTGGATCTCCACGCAGGCTTGGGTTGATCTTGTTTGGCAACGGAAGTTGAGGAATTCCCTTGAAATTACGAAAGGAACAAAAATTACTCTGGCGCCCCTTGTCTTATTTCTCTTATCCTGGGGAGAAAATGACCTTTACCTCCCGTGATGTCAGAAATAATTTCCGATAGACCAGGACCAAATAAGGTCTTTCCCTTATATGGAATAGATAAAAGTTTGGACTTGGAGACGTCCACAGACCAAGGCTTCAGCCATAAGGCTCTGCGGGCCAAAATAGAAAAACCTGATATCTTAGCTCCCAGTTTGATAACTTGAATGGAAGCGTCTGTGATAAAGGAATTAGCTAATTTGAGAGCCTTTATCCTATCTAGAATCTCATCCAAGGATGTCTCCGTTCTGATAGCATCAGACAGGGCGTCAAACCAATATGCACGCACTGGTGACGGTAGCAATGCACACGGTAGGTTGCCATTGTAGACCCTGGTGTACGTACATCCTTTTGAGTAGGCCCTCTAATTTCTTGTCCATAGGATCTTTGAAAGCACAACTATCCTCTATGGGAATAGTAGTTCTCTTAGCTAAGTGGAAATAGCCCCTTCCACCTTAGGTACTGTTTGCCAAGCTTGCTTGATAGAGTCGGCTATGGGAAACATCTTCTTGAAAATAGGAGATGGAGAAAAAGGAATACACGGTCTCTCCCACTCCTTAGCAATAATCTCAGAAGCTCGGTCAGGAACCGGAAATACATCAGTCGAGGAAGGAACCACAAAATATCTGTTCAACTTACTGGATTTCTTAGGGACAACCACAACCGTGGAGTCGCTATCATCTAAAGTAGCTAAAACCTCCTTAAGCAATAGACAGAGGTGTTCCAGCTTAAATCTAAAAGATACCACTTCAGTATCAGCGAGAGGGAGTACCCCCTCAGAATCTGAAATCTCTCCATCAGATGCTACCACGGCTTCTTCCTCCTCAGGCATCTGAGAGGAGGACTCCGAAACCGCAACAATTGCATCAGAAACCTCGCTTACAGAATGGCTTGTCTGCCTCTTACGTTTACCGTGCAACATGGGAAAAGCAGACAGCGCATCAGAAATTGTGGAAGACATGAGAGATGCGATGTATTTTAAAGTAACTCCAGAGGAGACACGGGCACTGCTTGTGAGGGCGATAACACTTGGGGCGCTTGTGGAGAAAGTTGCGGCATACATTGTACCTCATCATTGGAATCCTAAACAAAATCCCCCTTAGAAGAAGTTGGCTCAGAAAAAATCTTATCTTTATAACTTATAGTCCTCTCAATACAAGTAGGACAGAAAGGTATTGGTGGTTCCACAAAAGCATTGAAACACAAAGAACAAGGAACATTTTGTAAAGCCCCTTGATCCATAATTGCTCACACTTAGTAAGGTCCTGACACAAAAATTTGAAATGTAATAAAAAATGTAATATTCAAAAAAAACGATACTGTGCCTTTAAATTTTAAAAGCGCAACTTTTTTACTGCGCACTGAAAAGCAAGTAATAACAAATAGAACTAACCCCTCAGTCACCTCCACACCTCAGCAGCCCTGCTGAGGCGCCTACCTTACTCCTAATAAGACCAGGAAGTTCCTCCAGCGCAACGGATGATCTGGATTGATGCCAGGAAACGACCGAAGCAGCCCGGTCCTAGGAGCACATGTAAATAGTAGCAAACATACATTCATAGACAAACACAGACCAAAGACTCCTCTCTTGCAGGCCAAAATTACTTCCTCTGAAGGCGCAAAAAGAGGCGTGTGCGGGAAAAGCAGAACCGTCCATCGTGGGCGTGACCTAAGCTAAATGTCTTCTCCCGGGGAAATATTAACCCCAAGGAGAAGGAACCACTAAAGACTCCTGATACCCTCCACAGTGACTTATAAAAGGTATTAAAATAACCCTTAGAAAGACAAAAGCCTCTAGTGCTCCCCAGCGTCCAGACCAGCCCTTCCAATGTCCATCTTGTAGCCCAACATATTGCTCTCTAACACTCCCTCTTATTCCATGAGAGATAGTGCCATATGAATAAAGTGCCCCTTACAGTGAAGCCCTTTGTAATATATAAGGTTGTAGTGAGTGCCCACTCTTTTCTGAGCTCTGATTGTGTCCCCAGAAAAAGAAAAAAGCACTTACCTCATAATACTGCCTGACAGCAAGGCAGTTCACAGGTTTGAGAGGTCCTCTTCCTCACATCGACCTGTAGAAAAAGTAAAGACTGAGTCATATCCCTCAGACTATAGGAAAGTAGGGCAGTATTAAATATGGGAGGCGCAGTGAGAATTATGTCCCACAAGTTCCCATTACTCTAAGGCCACCAAAGCTCAACTGAAGAGACTGATATGGACTACGGCTACACCCTAGGACAAAGCAGCACAATCCTGTACCACTTTAAAAATAATAAACTCTTGATTGAAGAATCTTTTCTAACACCTCACTTTGCCACTTCCTATCACTAACGCAGGCAAAGAGAATGACTGGAGTGGGAGGGTAGGGAGGAGCTATTTAACAGCTCTAATGTGGTGCTCTTTGCCGCCTCCTGCTGACCAGGAGTTGAATATCCCATTAGTAATTAAGATGATCCGTGGACTCATTGTTTCATTAAAAAGAAAAAAATTTTATTCTTTTTTGAAATTCAGAGTAACTTCTATTGCATTGTTTTTACACCTCTGTCTACAGCTCTCTTCAAAGCTATTCTTCTATTTTAACCGTTTAAAAGTGCTGGTTAGTGACGTTCTACATCTGCACATTGGGCGTTGCCATCTTGAAATTTAAGTATTCCTGTGACAGAAGTGGTGAACATTCATAGATCTGTAATATTGTATTGTTAACAAGCTTTATCGTGCATTTTTGCACATTACAGAGAGCAGGAGCTGTATATTTTTGTATTGCTGCATTGTGGTATATTATTCCCGAGGATTATTATTTATTTATTTTTTCTTAAATATAAAATGAACTTATTATCAAAGAAAATAAAATGAAAAGTTAGTTGTAAAACTGTACAGCTGTAAAAGGGCAGGCGACCTCACTTATCTGTGAATGTCCACTGCTTTTTCACAGGATACAGGGACAGCTCAACAATGGGACCAAGTGGGTCCAATGGACCCAGACAGCACTTGACAAGCGGCAGCACTTCAGTGACTTAGTCAGACCCAGACCACTCCTGTTCTCTGTCTCCGTGGGGAAAGTCACAGACTCCCAGAAGCATAAACTACTACAGAACCAGTCAGGGACGACATTAAGGCCTCTATTTATCAAGCTGTCAACCGCAAATACGCTGGAATTCCGCAGCGTATTTGTGGCGAGCCTGATTCGCCTTAGTTATCAAAGGCTAGAGACCGGCAAAAGTAGAATTTTGTGACGTAACATACGATCCGCCGGACATCAGCCAATAGGATTTTTCCTATCTTAATTCCGATTGGCTGATAGAATCCTATCAGCCAATCGGAATTCAAGGGACGCCATCTTGGATGACGTCATTTAAAGGAACCTTCATTCTTCGTTAGGACGTCAATGGAAGAGGATGCTCTGCGTCGGATGGCTTGAAGGTGGACCCAGTTCCGCTCCGGATGGATGAAGATAGAAGATGCCGCCTGGATGAAGTCTTCTGCCCCTCTGGAGGTCCTCTTCTGCCCGGATCGGATGAAGACTTCTGCCCCTCTGGAGGTCCACTTGTGCCCGGCTGGGTGAAGACGTCTCAAGGTAGGATGATCTTCAGGGGGTTAGTGTTAGGTTTTTTAAGGGGGGTTTGGTGGGTTTTAGAATAGGGTTGGGTGTGAGGGTGGTGGGTTGTAATGTTGGGGGGTTGTATTTCTTTTTTTACAGGTAAAAGAGCTGATTACTTTGGGGCAATGCCCCGCAAAAGGCCCTTTTAAGGGCTATTTGTAATTTAGTATAGGGTAGGGAATTTTATTATTTTGGGGGGCTTTTTTATTTTATTAGGGGGATTAGAGTAGGTGTAATTAGTTTAAAATTCTTGTAATTTTTTTTATTTTCTCTAATTTAGTGTTTGTTTTTGTACTTTAGTTAGTTTTATTTAATTGTAGTTAATTTATTTAATTATTTTAATTATAGTGTAGTGTTAAGTGTAATTGTAACTTAGGTAAGGTTTTATTTTACAGGTACATTTGTCTTTATTTTAACTAGGTAGTTATTAAATAGTTAATAACTATTTAATAACTATTGTACCTAGTTAAAATAAATACAAAGTTGCCTGTAAAATAAAATAAATCCAAAAATAGCTACAATGTAATTATTAATTATATTGTAGCTATCTTAGGGTTTATTTTATAGGTAAGTATTTAGTTTTAAATAGGAATAATTTAATTAATAATAGTAATATTTTTTTAGATTTAAATTATATTTAAGTTAGGGGGTGTTAGGGTTAGGCTTAGACTTAGGTTTAGGGGTTAATAACTTTATTATAGTGGCGGCGGTGTAGGGGGGGCAGGATAGGGGTTAATATGTATAATGTAGGTGGCGGCAGGCTCCGGGAGCAGCGGTTTAGGGGTTAAACATTTTATTTAGTTGCGGTGGGCTCCGGAAGCGGCGGTTTAGGGATTAAACTATTTAGTTGCGGCGGGGTCCAGGATCGGCAGGATAGGGGTTAATAACTTTATGTAGGTGGCGGCGGTATAGGGGGCGGCAGATTAGGGGTTAATAGGTATAATGTAGGTGGCGGCGGGGTCCAGGAGCGGCGGTTTAGGGGTTAATAAATTTATTATAGTTGTGGCGGGGTCCGGGTGCGGCGGTTTAGGGGTTAATAAGTTTATTTAGTTGCGGGGGCTCCGGGAGCAGCGGTTTAGGGGGTAAAACTGTATAGTATAGTGTGGGTGCTTATTGACAGTATAGCAAGAAAGCTGCGAATAAGCCGAAGAGCAACGAGATTGATGACTATTAGTTAACAACAGTCCGCTGCTCATCGCTCCGTACTTGGTGCGCGGCTTTTTGACAGCTTTCTTGATAAATTTGGCGAACGTATTCAGGTCCGCGGCGGCGATGTTAGGCGAACTTAGGCGAGCGTATTGGTGCCGGTGAATGCAGGTAAGTAAACAGCTTGATAAATAGAGGCCTATAGCTCTTCCCTAACTTCCTTCCCACTTATTGCACAATTGTGCATAAGCAATGGTTGCATGCAGGTAGGCAGGCTTACTAAGGTCAGAGGTCAGGCTAGTAGTTTGATATGCTAACCAATAATGATACTACTGTAACCCAGGTAGCACAATATCTTGAGCCCGCCAGGATACCAAATGGTGGCAGAGCTTTAACAACTGGCTTCTGCAATGGGTTAAAATATTCTAATATTGTTCTACAGCAAATAATATTTTTTTTATACTTGTATCTAAATTCAAATGGGTCTAAAAAAAAATTCTATACTGCACATTAAAAGTTTTCATAAACCGAGGATGTTTATACTGAATTTAAAGGGAAAGTTGTCCAATTGGTCATATTTCTCATCAGCTATTTCATTTAAATTTAAAGGGGCACAAAACCCAAAAAAAGGAATTTGTGATTCAGATAGAACAAACAATTTTAAACAACTTTCCAATGTACTTCTTTTGTCAAAATGTCTTTGTTTTATTGCTATCCTTTGTTGAAAAGCAGGAAGGTGAGCTCAGGAGTGTGCACGGGTCGGCAGCAGTTTTGCAACAATGTTATACATTAGCAAGAGCACTAGATAGCAACACTGTTTCCTGTCATGTAGTGCTTGTGCACACTACCTATCTAGGTATCTCTTCAACAAAGAACAACATAAAACAAAGCAAATTTGATAGTAGAAGTAAATTGGAAACTTTTCTAAAATTGTATTCTATATCTGAATCATGGAAAAAAAACAGTTAAAGGGACAGTCTACACCAGAATTGTTATTGTTTTAAAAGATAGATAATCCCTTGTTTGCCCATTCCCTAGTTTTGCATAATAAACAGAGTTATATTTATATATTTTTTTACCTCTGTGATTATCTTGTATTTAAGCCTCTGCAGACTGCCCCTTTATTTGTTCTTTTGACAGACTTGCAGTTTAGCCAATCAGTGATGGCTCCCAGGTAACTTCACGTGCACGAGCACAGTGTTATCTATATGAAAAACATGAACTAACAACCTCTAGTGGTGAAAAAACAGTTAAAATGCATTCTTAAGAGGCGGCCTTCAAGGTCTAAGAAATTAGCATATGAACCTCCTAAATTAAGCTTTCAACTAAGAATACCAAGAGAACAAAGAAAAATTGGTGATAAAAGTAAATTGGAAAATTGTTTAAAATTACATGCCCTATCTGAATCATGAAAGTTTTTTTTGGACTAGACTGTCCCTTTAAAGTAGTAGCGGTTTTAACTGCCTGCATGAATTAACTACATTACTTTGCTGCATTTGTCTGCGTATTTTTTCTTTAGAGCACTCATTTACAGTTTTAAGATGAATTCACGTCTAGTACCTGATATAGTGGCAAAGGTCACTGTGTTCCAGCAGAATAATCAGGAGAACGCAAGTGATAAAGTATCGCTAAGGGTGATGGGAGAAACCAGACATGGAGGCCCATTTATCAAGCTCTGAATGGAGCTTGAAGGGCCGTGTTTCTGGCGAGTCTTCAGACTCGCCAGAAACAGCAGTTATGAAGCAGCGGTCTAAAGACCCTTGCTCCATAACCCTGTCCGCCTGCTCTGAGCAGGCGAACAGACATCGCCGCAATTCAACCCGATCGAGTACGATCGGGTTGATTGACACCTCCCTGCTGCTGGCCACGAATCTGCAGGGGGCGGCATTGCACCAGCAGCACTTGTGAGCTGCTGGTGTAATGCTGAATACGGAGAGCGTATTGCTCTCCGCATTCAGCGAGGTCTTGCGGACCTGATCCGCACTGTCGGATCAGGTCCGCCAGACCTTTGATAAATAGGCCTCATGGACTCCCAGTTCAGAGGTACAAGGCGGCTGCACCTTACAGACGGGGCCCACAGGAGGATGAAACTATGGTCTGGGGTTGCCATGTTCCTTGTTTAGAGGAGGACTGTCTAGTATTTAGGGGCCAGACCGTCCTTTTTAGGTCTGATCCCACCAAAGAACAAGCTACTGAGCCGTTATTCATTCCTGGTTTGATAGCTTCTCTCTCAGTATATATTTGTATTATGAGCACGAGTGATACCGCGTGCATATTAAAAGTCGAAAGTAAAAAGGTTTTGCTTGCGAACTAACCCGATGCATGCAAAAAGCCACAGTTAAAATATCGTGAATGTGTTAATGTATCCACCCATAGACTTTAATGGAGCGTTAAAAGTGGGGGAAAACTAACACCCTCGCGCGCAAACCCGATCGCATTTTCTCAAGTGTGCTAGCCTGTCATGAGACATTAAAATATCACATGTCAATGTTCTTCAAATAGAATATGTTCTATTTATACATAAATACATATTTTGGTACAATATATATCTATAAATATATAGATAGATAGATAGATAGATAGATAGATAGATAGATAGATAGATAGATAGATAGATGATAGATAGATAGATAGATAGATAGATAGATAGATAGATAGATAGATATACACAGTTATATAGGAATATCTATTTAAAAATACTTTGAACATATTCCCTTCTGTAAAGAACAGTGGAATGTGAAATATTTACAGTAAATACACAGTTAAACACTTTATTACGTATAATTATTGCATAAATATGATTTTAAATGTTTTCAGCTACTTGACTACAAAGGACTCCAATGCACACATTATATATATATATAAGCTGTAGAAAAAAACTAATCCTCCCTCCTGGGTCAGCATTGAAATCAATAGTAGATGCAAAGATAATGCACTCTCAGGATATTCACAATTCAGTGTCAAATATATTGGATGACGTTTCAGAGGTACATTAGACCTTTCATAAGATCAAAAGTGCAAAGTATACAAGCACAGCACAATATATAGTGTCACAAATAAGTGTTAAAACACAAACATACCTCCCTTCCCTTTCAGAAAAGCGCCAAACATCGCAGTGGAACGCATCATTGTGTTCCAACGCCACGGTGAACCAGAAGTTGCTGAGGTCACTTCCGGTTTCGTCGTTAACCAAAAAATTATTTATATACAAAGTATTCTTTATCTTACACTGCACACTTGTGAAATGAATTGCTAAGTGCTGTTCCCAGCGTGTAGGCATTAAACAAAAATGAAACATACAGCCCTTACGCTGTTTGTAAAAAACGGATTACCATGGTAACCAGGAAACATACAATCATACTCATATGTTTAGACTGAGTAGTGATAACGAAATGTAATCCTTATATCCCATTCTGTGATGAAGCATCCTAAACTATGAATCCTGTATATTATTAGTGTAATAAATCCCTCAATACAGGCTAGTAAATTACACACTACTTTTGTGTATATCAATGCCAAGTGACATATTTAAAGAAACACGCATATTGTTTCATCCCTTAAGGTGATATTGCCTAATATAAATTGATAATAATAAGCAATAACAGTGACAATAAGATAGAAATTTAAAAAGCAAAATACAAAGATGGATAATGGACTCTGCATATCTAAGTATGCCAATCAGAAGGATTTTACATATTGGATAAAGTCTATCTCCTATTGACTCAATAAATGCAGCCTTCATTGCACAATCCAGCATGAGCAACATGTCTGTCCACAGTGATCAAGGGTCGTTACTCCATAGCAGACCCATAGTGTATACCTCCCAGATTACAACCGCTGTGGCTATCTCTGATAAAGAGGATGACAAATAGTGTAGTGGATTATGTGGGCCATCAAGGTGCCCTGCTGGCAGATCCCCTCCGCCAAAGCAGTGACCCCTCTGTCATGTTATGTGTGACAGGAGCCTCCCCAGAAGCCTCCAACACACTCATGTCAGATAGCTCCACCCCACTCCTACCGCACCCCTTGTATGTAACAGATTATGTCAGCCACTTGAAATCTGGTACTTAGTTTAATCCTCCCGGGACAATAGTTCCCAGACGATACATCCATTTTGCTTCCGTGATCAGTAGGAGTTTATCCCTGTTACCACCTCTATCCAATTTCGGAACGTGGTCAATCAAGGTATATCTTATGGAAGACACAGAGTGCCTATTTTCAGCACAATGAAGTGCCACCGGCTTCAGAAGAGGTACTAACCTCCTGGATCTGTTGGTCAAGACGGATCCGAAACAGTGTTATCTGGATCATACAAGGGTTAATGTGAAGGGCAGATATAAGTGCACAGGCTGTGTAATGGGCTGATATCCACCAAGAGATTTCATCATCCCCACACAAATAAAGTATACACCATTCAACACTCAATAACGTGTACTACCACGCATGTGGTTTACCTGTTGGTATGCCCATGTTCAAAATTCTACGTGGGCAAGACGAAGGGCACACTCAGGGAACGGATGGCCAATCATAGGCTCACCATAAGACAAGCCTTGGAGAAGGGTTATTCCGACCAACCGGTGGCACCTCATTGTGCCGAAAATAGGCACTCTGTGTCTTCCATAAGATATACCTTGATTGACCACGTTAGAGGTGGTAACAGGGATAAACTCCTACTAATCACGGAAGCAAAATGGATGTATCGTCTGGGAACTATTGTCCCGGGAGTATTAAACTCAGTACCAGATTTCAAGTGGCTGACATAATCTGTTACATAGATAAATGAGTCTGTAACAAAAAAAAAAAAAAAGAGTGCTTTACCCCTGCAATTATTTAGAAAAAATTCTCACTGAATAATACAGGAATGATTTTTAACCATTCATACTTTATCTTTATTGGTTTAACTATTCAATCATACACATTTAAAAACACTTAAACTCTCTAAATCTCAATATATAACACAGATGTGTGAATAATACCTCTGAGAATCATGCATCTATATGTGAAACATTGTACTTGGTTTGTATAATATCAAGCAGTCAGATACAAACATTATCTTTTGTAGCCGGCTATTAAAATTTTTAGAAATAATGCTGTAACAAGAGGACCTGTTAATATGTGGAATGTCCAATTATGAGATTAAAGCTATCTAGCTAATACTCTAGCTGTAATTATAAAGTCCTTGCTTGCACAGTGAACTTTAGCATAGCTGTTCAGTGTAATCGATTCTGTCTGCTTAAAATCTCTAGATTTTAATATTTAGTATAGATGTGTGAATAACACCTCTGATAATCATATATCTAGATATGAAACAGTGTACTTGGTTTGTATAATATCAAACAGTCAGATACAAACAATATCTTTTGTAGTAATAAATGTAAAAAAAATGCTGTAACAAGAGAACCTGTTAATATGTGGAATGTCAGGTTATGAGATTATAGGGACACTGAACCCAAATTTGTTCTTTCATTATTCAGATAGAGCATACAATTTTAAGCAACTTTCTAATTTACTCCTATTATCAATTTTCTCTGTTCTCTTGCTATCTTTATTTAAAAAGCAGGAATGTGATGCATAGGAGCCAGACCATTTTGGTTGAGGTGATGCTTGCTTATTGGTGGGTAAATGTAAGCCTCCAATAAGCAAGCGCTATCCATGGTGCTGAACCTAAAATGGGCTGGCTGCTAAGATTTACATTCCTGCTTTTAAAATAAAGATAGCAAGAGACGAAGAAAATTGATAATAGGAGTAAATTAGAAAGTTGCTTAAAATTTCATGCTCTATCTGAATCATGAAGGAAAACATTTCGGTTCAGTGTCCCTTTAAAGCTATATAGCTAATACTCTATCTGTAATTATAAAGTCCTTGCTTGCACAGTTAACTTTAGCACAGCTGCTTAATGTAATAGATTCCGTCTGCTTGAACTCTCTCGATATCAATATATAGCATAGGTATGTGAATAATACCTCTGAGAGTCATGTATCTAGATATGAAACATTGTACTTGGTTTGTATAATACCAAGCAGATAGATACAAACAATATTTTTTGCAGCCGGCTATTAAAGTGAATGTAAATTTTGATGCTAAAGTGCCCAGTTTTTAAAAATTTGATTAAAAACAGGGGCACTTTAATTCATCAAAATTTACATTTCACTTGTGTTGTGAAAAAATACTTACCTTTTAAACTTAACAGCCGCTCCAGCTTCCTCCGCCCGTCGCAAAACCTCTTCCTGGGTCTAAAATGACGGATCGGTCATCCTCCAATCACGGCGTTGAATCGGATACTGATTCCCCCGGGGGGAAACCATGATTGGAGGATGACCAATCCATCATTTCTGACGTCAGAAATGGCTTGCGACGACCGGGGGAAGCTGGAGCGGCTGTCAAGTTTAAAAGGTACATTTTTTTTCACAACGAGTGAAAGGTAAATTTTGATGAATTGAAGTGCCCCTGTATTTAATCGAATTTTTAAAAACCGGGCACTTTAGCATCACAATTTACATTCACTTTAATAAATTCATAAATAATTCTGTAACAAGAGGACCTATTAATATGTTGGATGTCAGATTGCGAGATTAAAGCTATCTAGCTAATACTCTATCTGTAATTATAAAGTCCTTGCTTGCACAGTTAATTTTAGAACAGCTATTCAGTGTCATAGATTCTGTCTGCTTAAGCCCCTTCTATAGCAGGGGCTAGATTAACGTTTAACTGACTTGTTTCACTAACATAGCACAATGTCTGATCTCAGAATATAACACACATTTACAAGCTATTGGCAATCAACAGTTATCATAGAGAGTAAGCGGTTAAAAAATGAGAGTATGAACACTCTGAAGCCAGACCCCTGACACGTGTAACAATGGTCTAATTTGTTTGAAAAATTTTTAATTGCACTTGTGCACTACTGAGAGCTAGCTGAGCACATCTGGTAAGCCAATGACAAGAGGCAATCATGTTTATTCACTCACCAGTTAGCTTCCAGTAGTGCCTTGCACTTCCTGAACCTATCTAGGTATGCATTTTAACAAAGGACACAAAAAGAACAAAGTCCATTTGGTAACAGAAGTAAATTAATAATTCTCAAAACTGCAGGCTCTATCTGACTAATGAAAATATAATTTTGACTTTAAAGTCTTTTTAAAAACTTGAACATCTATTTGTTGTTATTGGTGGATAACCTATGTACCAGGGGACATGTACAAGATACACCAATAACTATTTTATATAGGGGTCACTACTTTTTGAAATAGTTTTTAGCTGTATTATTTATGGATTTAAACTTAAGAGAGACCAATACTCATTACCACTAATCACAGGGAGGTGTAAATTATAGCTCTTACAAAAATACCTCAAGCTGGTTAAAATGTATAAATCATATTTCTAAAAAGAGAGTAAATGATTCACTAGATAGATAGATAGATAGATAGATAGATAGACAGATAGATATAGATAGATAGATAGATAGATAGATAGATAATAGATAGATAGATAGATAGACAGATGAGAATAGATACATAGTGATAGAGACATAAGGGCATATTTAACAACATGCGAGTGGACATGATACAAAGTAACGTATCATGTCTGCTGCACATCGATAAATGCAGACAGCATACGCTGTTGCATTTATCATTGCACAAGCAGTTCTTGTGAACTGCTGGTGGAATGCCGCCCCCTGCAGATTTGCAAGCCGCTAGCAGGGGATGTCAATCAACCCAATCAAATTCGATCAGGTTGATTTCTGTCCGCCGCCTCAGAGCAGGCAGACAAGTTATAGAGCAGCGGTCTTTAGACCGCTGCTTCATAACTTCTTGAAAACTTCTGTTTCCGGCGAGCCTGAAAGCTCGCTGGAAACAAGGGGCCTTAAGCTCCATACCGAGCTTGATAAATATGCCCCATAGTGATAGATAGATTGATTGACTGTTAGATGAGAGTTTGATACATAGTGATAGATAGATATATACAGGGGGTGCAGAGGTCGCAATTGCGACTGGGCCCCCAAGGGTGGGGGCCCAGCTTAAAAAAAAAAAAAAAAAAAATTTGTTTTTAATGAAAAACGTTGACCTGCCATTGCCTGCACTGATATCATGTGACTGTGACATGATGCTTCACTAGTGTCTGACTACAGGGGTTAGTCTTTCTGTTTTACCCATTTGTGTTTATGTGTGTGGGTCAGAACATCTCACAGACTGTGGGCACAGGGTACCTCCTTTTGCAGACATGTAATCTGATTCACATTTTTTTTTCTGTGTTAAATGTTAAAAAAAGAAAGAAAAAAAGATATGTATCAAATTCACTTTTTTTTTGGGGGGGGGGCTTCTTAGATTCTTGAACCTGGGCCCTGTGGTTTCTAGTTACACCTCTGTATATATAGATCGATAGATTATATATAGGTACATGATGATAGATACAGTAGATAGATAGATAGATAGATAGATAGATAGATAGATAGATAGATAGATAGATAGATAGATAGGTAGATAATATATAGGTACATGATAGATAGATAGATAGATAGATAGATAGATAGATAGATAGATAGAGATAGATAGATAGATAACAGATATATAGATAATAGATCATTGTTAAATAGATAGATACATTGATAGATAGATAGATAGATAGATAGATAGATAGATAGATAGATAGATAGATAGATAGATAGATAGATAGATGATATATAATTGATAGAGATAGATAAATTCATAGATATTTAATAGATAGATAATAGATAGATTATATTGGCAATGTAGGGATTGTAGATTCTGAAAAAGTCTGCGAACATCACCTCTTGCCAGATTTTTCAGCATGCAGGGGGGGGGTAATTTAAGCGTTCCTACACAGCACAGACAGTGTGTTCACTGAAACCAAACAATAATACATACCTAACTAAACTGTAACTAAACCTGCAAAAAAAAATCCAAGCACCGCCTTTTAAACGTAATGAGTTTATCAAAGCATGTTGCTTAGGGTAAAAGCCACAGTACAAAAAGCATGGGTGTGACACATTTCGGTGCTATCCTTCTATAATCATCCTTAGAAAACGTGTCATACAGCTTTTTAAAATGCCCTCAAGGAGCTAATTGGCCGTATAATTAAATCCAAAATTAATTGTTTCATTACCCAACATCAACAAGTTCCCAGGAATACTATTCATTACAATTCAATTCATATAGAAATATTTACAGATTATTCACAGATCCTTATGCTATACATTAGTTGTCTATATTGTATATTATCACAAGGGATTATATATTACTGAGTAACTATAGGTGACAGGTCTAGAATACAACAGATGATGAAATATCACTATAATAGTGTTAATTCATGTTGATATTATTATGACCAAAGATTCATAATATCGAACTCTGAGTGGAAACCTCTAGGGAATTGTGTTTGAAGCATTAGAATCCAATAGACCTCTTGTCTTGCTAATAAGGTTATTCTATCCCCTCCGCATTTAGGAAAGACCACTTTATCTACGGCTTTCCATTTGAAAGTGTTAGCATTAGAGTTTTGAGTATGTATGAAGTGCCTGGAGAGATTAGAACAAAATTCCTTATTGTGATTATTACCCATGTGCTCATTGATTCTAGACCCACATATTGCAGGAAACAATGTTTACATTAAAGCAAATTTAGTTGAACAATTAATGCAAACCTTAATGTTAAACACTTCTCCAGTGACATAGGAGGTAAAAATCTGTGACACCTGGATAAAATCACATGCATTACGTGTGCTGCCACATCTATATATACTAGAATGCGACAACCAAGAACTCCCTGAATGGTGAGGTAGTACAGAAGGTGACACCATATTGCCAATAGTTCGGTTTTTTGTATTCACAAATTGGCAACCACCTCCAACTGTGTCTTTCAGGACATCATCACGCCATGGTCATTAGTTCATAATAATGATTGTCTAGCCAATGGTTTAACCTCCTCAAAGAATTTGGTGATCAAGGATTCTGAATATCCCCTATCCAATAGGCGTCTCTGTAAATCCTTACTTTATCAAAATCCCTATCCAGAGAAGAATTTCTTTTAATTCAGATGAACTGACTCTTCGCTACCCCCCTCATGACATGTGGTGGAGGGTTACTAGAAGCATGGAGCAAAGAATTACGTGTAATTGGTTTACGATATAGAGAAGTCTCAACTCTTTGTGTTAAAAAGTAACCTGAAAATGTTAGATCCAAAAAGGTAAGGGCTTGACACTCCCAATTAAAGGTAAAATTGTAGACCAAAGTCCCATGCATTAAATGAATCTACAAGAGATGAAGCTACTTCGTAGAAATATATATTTTTTTTATTGAATTTTTTTTAGTAAAGTCAGAAAATAATACAAGAATTCACATAAATACATATCACAAAGAATGTACAAATAAGGTGCTATATGTAAGTCGTCAATCTAGCTATATTGTTAGTAGAATTATAACATATATTGAGGTTACAATGGTATATAAATTAGTAGAATAATTGTCTAGTGACCTTGAAAAAAAGATCAAGAAATCCTCTTAAAGGCCCCGATATTCAAAGCATCGTCAGACCATTATTTTCTAAAACAAACGGGGCAGACCCACAAAGTGGCGATCTATCTCCCATAGGATAGTGGCTTCTACAAAAGTCCTCCGACATCGACACTTGTTGGCACGTTCATCGTGCGCAGGGGGGGGGCATATTTTAAGCGTCCTTGCTATAGCATCTACAGTGCGTTCACTGCAAACCAAAAACAGTTTCTGTGTAGGAAAACAATACATGATTCAAATACTTAAAATGAATGGTAAAGTTGAATGAAAAAGTGCCCAGTTTTTAAAAATACCATTAAATACAGGGGGCACTTTCATTCATTAAACTTTACATTGCAGCATTTTTTTTAAATACTTACCTTTATCTTTAGGAAACCCAGACCTGGCAATCCTCCGCCCGCAGCTCCTCTGTACTTACTTCAGCAATGACGGAACCGTCTTCCTCCAATCACTGGCGTGCACGCCAGAGCGTCCTTCTCGTGAGGCCACGCCGTGATTGGAGGAAGCCAGTTTCGTCATAAAAGTGCTTAAGTACAGAGGAGCTGTGGGCAGAGGATTGCGGTCTGGGTTTCTTAAAGAAAAGGTAAGTATTTAAAAAAAACTGCAATGCAAAGTTTGAAATGAAAGTGCCCCTGTATTTAATAGTATTTTTAAAATGTACATTCACTTTAAAACTAAAAGATAGTTATACAAAATGTATTAAAAATGCAAAAAAATAAGTAAATTCCCAGTGTAATGACGTTAGAATGAATTTGAAATGTAACTGTTATTTTTCTAAAAAGACAGCAATTAAGTCTGCTGCCCAACACTCAAGTTAAAAACACTACACCATTTGTTTGACTATAGAATCAATTATTTGATACAAAGTTATAACTGCTGAAATAGATACTTAAATGTTTTAAAAGAGTCTTAAAAGTGAAGATAAATTCACACTAAGTAACTTTTAATATTTTGAAGGCGCATATAATTTTAAGCATATTGATGTGCTTATTTTTTTCCAAAACTAAATTAATCTTTTATAAAAAAATAAAAAAAACCTTTTGTGAGGTTTCCGTTACCTGCTCAATTCATCCTCTGTCAGACAATTTCTTATTCTTCAATTTGACAGGCAGCTCTTCCAACCAATAGGGAGCTGCACCATACGCCTTATGTAAGTTACTGACAGCACACGCTCCCGTGCTGGTAACTTG
>NC_069510.1:44021406-44171406 GCF_027579735.1 Bombina bombina
TACTAAAGTTATTAACCCCTAAACCTCTGGTCTCCCACATCACTAACACTACATAAATATATTAACCCCTAAACCTAACGTAACCCTAAGCATAAGTCTACCCTAACTGTAACACCCCTAACTTAAATATAATTAAAATAAATCTAAATAAACCTTACAATTATTACCTAAATAATTCCTATTTAAAAATAGAATACATACCTTACCTGTGAAATAAAAACCTAAGATAGCTACAATATAACTAATAAGTATATTGTAGCTAACTTAGGTTTTATTTTTATTTCCCAGGTAAGTTTGTATTTTTTTTAACTAGGTAGACTAGTTAGTAAATAGTTTTAACTATTTACTAACTACCAAGTTAAAATAAATACAAATTACCTGTAAAATAAAACCTAACTTGCCTTAAAATAAAACCTAACATTACAAATCAAAGTCAAATAAATTAAATTAATCAAATACAAATTATTCTAAATTACAAACCCCCCCACTAAATTACACAAAATAAAAAACGAAATTATCAACAAAAAAAACAACAAATTACTCTAATCTAATAGCCCTATCAAAATAAAAAAGCCCCCCCAAAATAATAAAAACCCCTAGCCTACACTAAACTGCCAATAGCCCTTAAAAGGGCCTTTTGCATTGCCCCAAAGATAACAGCTTTTTTACCTGGCAATAAGAAAATTGTAACACCCCCATCCCCCAACAGTAAAAACCCACCACCCACACAACAAACCCCCCCAAATAAAACTCTATCTAAATAAACCTATGCCTAACCATTGCCCTGAAGAAGGGCATTTAGCTCTTTTACGGTGCCCAAACCTAAGCTAAATATAAAACCCACCCAATAAACCCTTAAAAAACCTAAAACTAACCCCCGACGATCCACTTACAGTTTTCGAAGACCGAATATCCATCCTCATCCAGCCGACGAAGTCCTCATCGAAGCGGGCAGAAGTCCTCATCGAAGCGGGCAGAAGGCTTCATCCAAGCGGGCAGAAGTCTTTCATCCAAGCGGGCAGAAGATGTCTTCATCCAAGCCGGCATCTTCTATCTTCATCCATCCCGGCGCGGAGGCGGCTTCCATCTTCAAGACATCCAGCGTTTATTGGGTGGGTTTTATTTTTTAGCTTCGGGTTTGGGCACATAAAAGAGCTAAATGCCCTTTAAGGGTAATGCCCATTGAAATGCCCTTTTATTATTATGGTTTATTATTTTGTGGGAGCTTTTTTATTTAATAGGGCTATTAGATTAGGAGTAATTTGTTTTTTTATAATTTGGTTTTTTATTTTGTGTAATTTAGTGTTTTTTTTGTAATTTAGATAATTGTATTTGATTAATTTCATTTATTTTGATTTGATTGTAATGTTAGGTTTTATTGTAAGGCAGGTTAGGTTTTATTTTACAGGTAACTTTGTATTTATTTTAAATAGGTAGCTAGTAAATAGTAATAACTATTTTACTAACTAGTCTACCTAGATAAATAAATACAAACGTACCTGTGAAATAAAAATAAAATCTAAGATAGCTACAATATACTTATTAGTTATATTGTAGCTAGCTTAGGTTTTATTTTACAGGTAAGTATGTATTTATTTTTAAATAGGAATTATTTAGGTAATAATTGTAAGGTTTATTTAGATTTATTTTAATTTATTTAAGTTAGGGGGTGTTTTGGGTTGACTTATGCTTAGGGTTAGGGTTTAGGGGTTTAATATATTTATGTAGTGATGTTGGAGGCCAGAGGTTTAGGGGTTAATAGTTTAATTTAGTATATTTCGGTGTGGGGGGCTTGCGGTTTAGTGGTTAATAAGGTTTATTATAGGTGGCGGTGTGGGCGGATCGGCAGATTAGGGGTTAATAATATTTTAAGTAGTGTTTGCGATGCAGAAGGGCGGCGGTTGAGGGGTTAATAGGTTTATTATAGTGGCGACGATGTCAGGGAGCGGCGGGAATAGGGGCAATGTCTGGAGCGGAAGATTAGGGGTTAATAAATTTATTATAGTGTTTGCGATGCGGTGAGGGCTCGGTTTAGGGGTTAATAGGTCGTTTATTAGGGTGTTAGTGTACTTTGTAACACTTTGAGTTTTGATGGTACAGCTTTGTAACGCAAGCGCTATCCAGGGTGCTGAACCAAAATCGGCTGGCTCCTAAGCCTACATTCTGCTTTTTTCAAATAAAGATACCAAGAGGATGGAGAACAATGATAAGTAGGTAGTTAATTTGCATGCTCTATCTGAATCATGAAAGAAAAAAATTGGGTTTCATATCTCTTTAAGGGTCTGCATATGTAACTAAGATAAATTAATTAAACTGTTCCATTCCCCTTAATCTATTTCCATATAATCTTAGTTATACATCTTTGTGGTATCCTTTTTACAAACTTATCTTCGCTATTAGAATTTAGACTAATTCAAAATATTCCACAAACACAGACAACAATGCGATTCAGTAAAAGAATGTGTACATGAGTCATGTGACTGGTGACAAAGGCACAGACGTGGTATCTACAACCAGTGCTCACAGACATTCAAATTCTGGCATTGTTAGAATATTTTAACATGAATTATCTACATGATTATTAATTGGGTAATGATTACTTCTCCTATGAACAGTCAAAAGAATATGTGAAGAGGCTGCAGTGCACATGAACTATATGTAACTTGAGAATTACTTGTTATCGTTTCTGACTACATTAAAATTCCAATAACCTTTCCACAATGCTTAGTGGGAATGATTCTATGATATATACAAATTATTTGTTCACCTGGGTTAAAATTTTTTTATTTTGCAATACTTCATGGTGTGGGGCATCTGATTCGCTAGGTCTCCATCCAATTTCTCTCTTTGTAAAGCCTGATTTTCTTTTGGAAATGCCCCATTTCCACCTATAAAATTCCAAGCTATACACTTGCCACGACTCCCTACCAAACCCCACCCTACCTAATTGACAGGACATAGTGTTTCATCCCTTTTATGTTGGTAGCACCTACAGCAATTGTTTAATCATTTGTGCCACTAATGCATAGATCAGTGCTTTAGCTGAGTGTTTAAGGAATAAAGGGGGTTAATCCATGGCTCTTTAAGTTACAAACACACAGGAGTTAAAGTGCTGTCCTTTGTATTACAACACAAAATGGTTAAGAAATTCTTCTCTGTGTTACTGGTAAAAACAGGTTGTCATGATTTACATTTTATGGGACAACACAGGGTTATACTATTCAGTGGTTACTGGCACAAATTGGTCAAATCATTGCTATATCAGCTACTGGCCCTAAGTGAGATGAACCACTGCATAAGACAGTGCTGGGGTGGAGCATAGGGTGAGCTTTGTGTACCCATTGGCTGAAGCCTCTAGCTATCTCACAACTTAGTAACACCCCAGCTTAAAACATGACAAGCTCCTCAGCAACAGTCCCCTAATAACAGGAACCAAACCTATCATTGAGCTTATAAGCACAGAGGAAGAAGGCCAATACCATAAAAAGCTTTAACAATAAAGGCAGAAATTAAAGGGACAAATTACCATATGCTCAGTTGAATGTAATGCAGCATAACTATGAAAAGCTGACTAGATAAGTTGCAATGCCATATTTACTAGGTTGCGAGGTGAGATATATGAGAGGGTGGTGTGTGTATGTGGTGTGTGTTGTATGTAAGTGTGCGTGGTGAGTGTTATGGCAACTGGGTCTTGGGGGAAAAAAGTTTGAAGACTAGACTAGAAGGACTAGAAATATCACATTCAATTTTTTTATATGTAAAAAAAGGAAGAGGACATTTTACTTCAAAAAATTCTTAAGTAAGTGTTCTGTGAACACTGTTCTTTACTGTTATTTTATAGGATTTTGCTGAAATCTCACAATACTTCATAATAAACATAACTAGAGGGTCATTTATTGAGGGTAATGGGGAGATGTGATGCACCGCATACATTTATGAACACCCCCCAAATGTCAAAGCCCATGAATTTGCTAATTATTATGTTTGATTTTTTTACATGCAAAGGGATCATTATGTCTTAAATATTTCAAGCACACATTTTATGATTCTATAAAATATGATTCAATAAAGTATCTATTAAAATATTAGATACATAATAATATTACACAAAATTGTGATTTCACAGAGGGTGACACCAGTTTATGACAATGTGCTTTAGCTCCTATTCTATCTGTGTCAGATATATATATGCATATTATATTAAGCAATTAAAATATCTATATACAAAGTAAATGTTTAGTGCTCTATGCACTGTTCGGGATGGTGGGCAAGGTTCCTGACAAACGCTTTACCATCTGTTGCCCACATGTACTATTACACAAGCACTTCCTTGTGAATTTTCACCTCTGCTCTTGTGCAGCTAAACACCTCTAGAGGCAGGGGCCTGTCAATCAATCCAGAATGGTAAGGGCAGAGGGGGTTAAGAGGTAGCAGTCGTATGATACCTGCTTCTTACCTTCTGGTAAGCGGTCTTGCACAAGTGAGTCTGCCCCTTAAGAGTTCCAAAGCAGCATCCATTGCTTAGTACTTGGAATCCATAAAAACATTTAAAACTATCACTTTGGGCATTGTTCTACTAAGTTTGATTTGTCAAGTGGATATTCACAAAAAGAACAAGAGAAAACACAAATTAAAGCAGGTTTCTATTTCTTTAAGAGGGTGTTGCGTGTGAATACATGACTCGGCGTGGTCCACCCGGGGTAAACAGAAGTCTGTTCCAACACCATGCTTGGCCAAGTGAGGATGCGCTAAATAGTCTGGATCGGGAGGATAGCAATCCATAGAGGTGGGGTAAGACAGTCGAACGGGTAAGCGACAAGCAGCAGCTGTGAACATACGGATATCTTGAAGTGTTGAGAAGTAGGGGTTTCTTAGTCGAGAGAATTACTCTCAGTAGGGGAATACCCGGAAGGATGTTATCTTTTCCATCTTTGCCTGCTTCACGTTGCACACACTGGGACTGTAACACCGCTCTTTTGACTGCCATACTTGCTTAATGCTTAAACCCGCATGAACTGCTGTAATTTGCATGAACTGCTTTGAACTATAACCACCTCTATGTGACATATGCAAATTAACCCTATGACTGTGAGTAATACTAACGGTTGAGATTGTTTTGGGGGAAAAATACGCAACCTCATTTTCTTGGAAACTTGGAATCTGCTGTATGAGTCTGGACTGTATCAATTAGACGTTGTTACATTAAACGCAATTTTGTATCCAAGTACCTCCTATTATGGCTACTTTGTCACACTATATTCTGATTACGTTTTTTTTATAACTGGATGAATAATCTATTAATACCTTGGAACTGAATGCATTTATTATGGCTAAACTTTATGACTTATAATAGTCAGAATATTGTTTAGCTCTAATAGACGTCTTAGTACATTGTGCATTCAAGTACCTTGATTTGTGTGGACCTTTTTTTCTGGCTTTTCTGTTTTATCTAGATTTTTTATCATTTATTTATATTGATTCATTAAAATGATGCCCCCTGCGCACCCCTGAGATACAAATATTATTTCAATATAGAACTATATATTTTGGGGTTTCTCCTTGAGCGGTATTGATCAGAAACTATATATATATATATATATATATATATATAGTATATATATAGTATATATATTATATATATTTATATATATATATATATATATATATATTTATATAATATATATAATAGATGAAACTTGCACTCACTGGATTTTTAGAAAAGTGCTTTATTTAGCACAAAAAAGTGACGTTTCGGATCAATCACCCCTTCATCAGACCATCTGATCTGTCTGATGAAGGGGTGACTGATCCCCCCCAAACGTCACTTTTTTGTGCTAAATAAAGCACCTTTTCTAAAAATCCGTGAGTGCAAGTGGTGCATCTATTCTGTATCAAACCGTGCCTGCACCCTGGTAGATGCCTTTTAACCCTTTGAGTCCTAAGCACTTTCCCACCTGGGTGCTAAGGTTTTTCTTAAAGGGTTTTATATTTAATATTTTAAAAATATTTTTTTTTTACTTTTTTTTTTATTTATTTCAGATCCCAAAGACTTATACTGTTGGAAAGGTTAGGCAATTACCTTTCCAACGGTGGGTCTTGGGGGGTCTGTAGCTGTTTAGATGCCTGAGATACAGGCTTCTAAGCAGGCATGCCCCCTGCTCCTATATTTAACATTGTTAATGTTAAATAAAGTTTTTGCGGTGACGTCATCACGTTTATTGCGTGTGACATCACCCACGCAAAACGGAAGCCCCGGCAATGCCTTTCAATATGCAGCACCGATCGCCGGGGTAGGAGCGGGTGGGAGCCCCCAGATCTCCCTCAAGTTGGGAGAGTGCTAGTGACGGCTCTGAGCCGTCATTAGCACCAGAGTGGGGAAACTCTGTGACGCTTAGAGCCATCATTATCACTCAAGGGTTAAGTGTGAGTGCGCTTTCTTCTGCTTTATTATATATATATATAATATATATAATATACATATATATATATGTATTCTATTCTTCCGGTGTTGTTGTATGCGGCTGTGAGACACCGATAAGTGTTTTCACTTGTCTTGATGAAGGCTTCTACGTAAGCGAAACGTCGACCTATGATTTACAAATGTTGTTGTCAAAAACAATAAACTAACTTTTATTGCTTATATGCAAATTTACACAAATCCTGAGAGTGCCCTCACTTTCCTAGTTTCTTATCTACATTCCATAGAGGATTGCACCCAGGTGCTTCATTAACATATAGAAGCTGGAGTGCTGGAACACATGCTAATTTGGATCATATATATATATATATATATATTATATATATATATATTATATATATATATATATATATTATAATATAGTATATATATATATATATAATATATATAATATATATATATATATAAATATATATTCATATAGATGTATATAGGCAAGGGGCCCATTTTTTAAATTTATATTTTTGCATCGCAGAATGTGTAAAATTTAAATTTCATGATACGACGCTTGTATTACAAATTTTTATTAATAAAAATACACCTTTCTATACACTCAAAATGAACATGAAGCTCTAAAAGTGCTTGAGTAAAGCTCCTCCAGGGTCTTGCCACACCTCTTCAACACCTCTACCTAAGCACACATCTACCTAAGCAACACCATCTAACTAAGCACACCCTCTATCTAAGCACACCTCTATCTAAGCACAACCTCTATCTAAGCACACCTCTATCTACAGCACACCTCTATCTAAGCACACACCTCTACCTAAGCACACCTCTACCTAAGCACACCTCTACCTAAGCACAACCTCTACCTAAGCACACCTCTATCTAAGCACACCTCTATCTAAGCACACCTCTATCTAAGCACACCTCTATCTAAGCACACCTCTATCTAAGCGACACCTCTTTCTAAGCACACACCCTCTATCTAAGCACACCTCTATCTAAGCACACCTCTATCTAAGCACACCTCAATCTAAGCACACCTCTATCTAAGCACACCTCTATCTAAGCACACCTCTACTTAAGCACACCTCTACTTAAGCACACCTCTTCAAACCTCTACCTAAGCACACCTCTACCTAAGCACACCTCTACCTAAGCACACCTCAATCTAAGCACACCTCTATCTAAGCACACCTCTATCTAAGCACACCTCTACCTAAGCACACCTCTATCTAAGCACACCTCTATCTAAGCACACCTCTATCTAAGCACACCTCTATCTAAGCACACCTCTATCTAAGCACACCTCTACTTAAGCTTTTTTAAAAACAAACAAAAAAAAAAAAAAACAGTTCCCTTTAATTGAATACAATAAACCTGAATAACCTTTCACTTAAATGCCCCTTTAAAGAATTGGTATCCTTCACATTTTTTGGGACCAATTTATCAAAGTCTGGCGGACATGATACTCTTTAAGTATCATGTTAGACAAACATCGCTGAATGCACAAGCAGTTCACCAGAACTGCTTGTGCAATGCCGCCCCCTGCAGAATTGCGGCCAATATCGTATAGGATCGGGCGGATTGATGCCCTGCAGCCTCAGAGGCAGCGACCAGTTATGGAGCAGCGGTCTTAAGACCGCTGCTTTGTAACTGCTGTTTCCGGCGAGCCTGAAGGCTCGTGCAGAAATCAGGGGCATCAAGCTCCATTCTGAGATTGATAATTCGGCCCCATTGCCTCAATTTTGAAGGAGAGAGAGACACAGAGGAAGAGGGAGAGAGACAGAGACACAGAGAGGAAAGAGAGACACAGAGGGAAGAGGGAGAGAGACAGAGACACAGAGGAAGGGGAATAGAGACACAGAGGGAAGGGGGAGAGAGACAGAGACACAGAGAAAGGGGGGAGAGAGAGACAACAGAAGAAGGGGAGAGACACAGAGGTAGGGGGAGAGAGACAGACACAGAGGTAGGGGGAGAGAGAGAGAGACACATATGAGGGGGGAGAGAGAGACACAGAAAAAGGGAGAGACACAGAGGATGGGGGAAAGAGACAGAGACACAGAAGAAGGGGGAGAGAGACAGAGAAAGAGGTGAGACACAGTGACACAGAGGAAGGGGGAGAGAGAGGTTCAGAGGAATGGGGAGAAAGAGAGACACAGAAGAAGGGGAGAGACACAGAAGAAGGGGAGAAGACACAGAGATAGGGGGAGAGACACAGAGAAAGGGGAGAGACACAGAGAAAGGGGAGAGACACAGAGAAGGGGGAGAGACACAGAGAAGGGGAGAGACACAGAGAAAGGGGAGAGACACAGAGAGAAGGGGAGAGACACAGAGAAAGAGGAGAGAGACAGAGACACAGAGGAAGGGGGAGAGAGAGAGACACAGAGGAAGGGGAAAAGAGAGACACAGAAGAAGGGGGGAGAGACAAAGAGGAATGGGGAGAGAGAGAGAGAGAGAGAGAGAGACACACACACACACAGAGAAAGGCGGGAGAGAGAAAGAGAGAAAGACAGAGGAAGTGGGGGGGAGAGAGAGACAGAGAGACACAGAGGAAGGGGGAGAGAGAGAGAAACAGAGCCATCTAGATTGTACGTTCCCACAGGAATAGGGGCCTCAATTCCCCCTATATTTGTCTGTAAAATGTTGTCTTTTATCGTATTGTTTCTCCACTGTACTGTTATCCTTGTACCCATGGGCAGTGCTGCGGAATCTGTTGGCGCTTTATAAATAAAGAATAATAATATGGGGGGAGAGAGAAACAGAGGAAGGGGGAAAGAGAGACACAGAGGAAGGGGAGAGACACAGAGGAAGGGGAGGGACACCAGAAGAAGGGGAGAGACACAGAAGAAGGGGAGAGAGACAGAGGAAGGGGAGAGAGACAGAGGAAGGGGGAGAGACACAGAAGAAGGGGAGAGAGATAGATTAAGGGGAGAGAGACAGAGGAAGGGGGAGAGAGAGACAGAGGAAGGGGGAGAGAGAGACAAAGAGGAAGGGGGAGAAGAGGAAGGGGGAGAGAGAGACAGAGGAAGGGGGAGAGAGAGACAGAGGAAGGGGGGAGAGAGAGACAGAGACACAGAAGAAGGGGAGAGACAGAAGAAGGGGAGAGACAGAGAAGAAGGGGAGAGAGATAGATTAAGGGGAGAGAGACAGAGGAAGGGGGAGAGAGACAGAGGAAGGGGGAGAGAGAGACAGAGGAAGGGGGGAGAGAGAGACAGAGGAAGGGCGAGAGAGAGACAGAGGAAGGGGGAGAGAGAGACAGAGACACAGAAGAAGGGGAGAGACAGAAGAAGGGGAGAGACACAGAAGAAGGGGAGAGAGACAGAGGAAGTGTGAGAGAGAGACAGAGACACAGAGGAAGGGGGAGAGAGACAGAGAAAGAGGAGAGAGACAGACACAGAGGAAGGGTGAAAGAGAGACACAGAAGAAGGGGGAGAGAGAGAGAGACAGAGGGAAGGGGACGAGAGAGGAAGAGAGAGACACAAAGGGGGAGAGAAAGAGAGAGACACAAAGGAAGGGGGAGAGAAAGAGAAAGACACAGCAAGGGGGAGAGACAGAAAGAGAGAGAGCACAGAGCAAGGGGGAGAGAGAGACACAGAGCAAGGGGGGAGAGAGAGAGACACAGAGCAAGGGGGGGAGAGAGAGAGAGACAGAGCAAGGGGAGAGAGAGAGAGAGACAGAGCAAGGGAGAGAGAGAGAGGGAGAGAGGGAGAGAGAGAGAGGGGAGAGAGGGAGAGAGAGAGACAGAGCAAGGGGGAGAGAGAGACAGAGAGAGAGAGAGAGAGAGATAGAGACACAGAGCAAGGGGGGAGAGAGAGGGAGAGAGAGGAGAGAGAGAGAGAGAGAAAGAGACAGAGATACACACAGAAAAAAATGGGGAGAGAGAGACAGAGGAAGGGGGAGAGAGAGAGACAGAGACACAGAAGAAAGGGGAGAGAGAGAGAGACCACACACAGAGGAAGGGTGAGAGAGACACACACAGAGGAAGGGGGAAAGAGAGAGACAAAGAGGAAGGAAGTGAAAGACAGAGGAAGGGGGAGAGAGACAGAGGAAAAGGAGAGAGCCACAGAGGGGAAGGGAGGCCACAGAGGGGGAAGGGAGCCACAGAGGGGAAGAGGTTGGAAGTCACAAAGGGGGAGGGAAGCCACAGAGGAGAGAGGGCGAGGAGCCACAGAGGGGAAGGGGTGCCACAGAGAGGAAGGGGGTGGGGAGCCACAGATGGGAAGGGGTGCCAGAGGAGTAGGGAGGTCACAGAGGAGTAGGGAGTCACAGAGGAGAACGGAGTCACAGAGGAGAAGGAGTCACAGAGGAAGTAGGGAGTCACAGAGGAGTAGGGAGTCCACAGAGAGAAGGAGTCACAGAGGAGAAGGGAGTCACAGAGGAGAAGGAGTCACAGAGGAGAAGGGAGTCCACAGAGGAGTAGGGAGTCACAGAGGAGTAGTAGGAGTCACAGAGGGAGTAGGGGAGTCACAGAGGAGAAGGGAGGTCACAGAGGAGTAGGGAGTCACAGAGGAGAAGGGAGATCACAGAGGAGAAGGGAGTCACAGAGGAGTAGAGAGTCCACAGAGGAGTAGGGAGTCACAGAGGGAGTAGGGAGTCACAGAGGAGAAGGGAGTCACAGAGGAGAAGGGAGTCACAGATGGGAGAGGTGCCACAAGGGAAGGGTGGGAGCCACAGAGGGGAGGGAAGAGGTGGGGAGCCATGGAGGGGAGAGGGTGGGGAGCCACCAGAACAAGAGATGTGGAAGGGAGCCACAGAGGAGGAGAGGTGCAAACAGAAGTGTCTGGAGAGGTTGCCACAGAAGGGAAGAGGAGAGGGGCCACAAAAGTCAGGGGGGGGCCACGAGAGAGCAAGGGTTGCCGTGAGAGAAAAGAGGGGCCACAAGAGAAAAAGGGAGGCCACAAGGGGAAAAAGGGGGCCACAAGAGAAAAAGGGGGGCCACAAGAGAAAAAGGGGGGGGCCACAAGAGAAAAAGGGGGGGCCACAAGAGAAAAAGGAGGGCTGCAAGAGAAAAAACATAATTTATGCTTACCTGATAAATTCCTTTCTTCTGTTGTGTGATCAGTCCACGGGTCATCATTACTTCTGGATATTATCTGCTCCCCTACAGGAAGTGCAAGAGGATTCACCCAGCAGAGTTGCTATATAGCTCCTCCCCCTCTACGTCACCTCCAGTCATTCGACCAAAGACCAACGAGAAAGGAGAAGCAAGGGTGTAGTGGTGACTGAATTATAATTTAAAAAATATTTACCTGCCCTAAAAAACAGGGCGGGCCGTGGACTGACCACACAACAGAAGAAAGGAATTTATCAGGTAAGCATAAATTATGTTTTCTTCTGTTATGTGTGATCAGTCCACGGGTCATCATTACTTTGGGATACCAATACCAAAGCAAAAGTACACGGATGACGGGAGGGCTAGGCAGGCTCATTATACAGAAGGAACCACTGCCTGAAGAACCTTTCTCCCAAAAATAGCCTCCGAAGAAGCAAAAAGTGTCAAATTTGTAAATTTGGAAAAAGTATGAAGCGAAGACCAAGTTGCAGCCTTGCAAATCTGTTCAACAGAGGCCTCATTCTTAAAGGCCCAAGTGGAAGCCACAGCTCTAGTGAATGAGCTGTTAATTCTTTCAGGAGGCTGCTGTCCAGCAGTCTCATAGGCTAAACGTATTATGCTACGAAGCCAAAAAGAGAGAGAGGTAGCAAGAAGCTTTTTGACCTCTCTCTGTCCAGATTAAACGACAAACAGGGAAGAAGTTTGGCGAAAATTCTTTAGTTGCCTGCAAGTAGAACTTGAGGGCACGAACTACATCCAGATTATGTAGAAGACGTTCCTTCTTTGAAGAAGGATTTGGACACAAGGATGGAACAACAATCTCTTGATGATATTCCTGTTAGAAACAACCTTAGTAAGAACCCAGGTTTAGTACGCAGAACTACCTTGTCTGAGTGAAAGATCAGATAAGGAGAATCACAATGTAGGGCTGATAACTCAGAGACTCTTCGAGCCGAGGAAATAGCCATTAAAAATAGAACTTTCCAAGATAACAATTTTATATCAATGGAATGAAGGGGTTCAAACGGAACACCCTGTAAAATGTTAAGAACTAAGTTTAAACTCCATGGCGGAGCAACAGTTTTAAACACAGGCTTGATCCTAGCTAAAGCCTGACAAAAGGCCTGGATGTCTGAATTTTCTGACAGACGCCTGTGTAACAAGATGGACAGAGCTGAGATCTGTCCCTTTAATGAGCTAGCCGATAAACCCTTTTCTAAACCTTCTTGTAGAAAAGACAATATCCTAGGAATCCTAACCTTACTCCCTGGATAATCTTTGGATTCACACCAGTATAGGTATTTACGCCATATTGTTGGTAAATCTTTCTGGTAACAGGCTTCCTAGCCTGTATCAGGGTATCAATAACCGACTCAGAAAAACCACGTTTTGATAAAATCAAGCGTTCAATTTCCAAGCAGTCAGCTTCAGAGAAGTTAGACTTTGATGTTTGAATGGACCCTGAATCAGAAGGTCCTGTCTTAGAGTAGAGGACCAAGGCGGACAGGATGACATGTCCCACTAGATCTGCATACCAAGGTCCTGCGCGGCCATGCAGGCGCTATTAGAATCACTGATGCACTCTCCTGTTTGATTTTGGGCAATCAATCGAGGAAGCAGCGGGAAGGGTGAAACACATAAGCCATCCTGAAGTTCCCAAGGTGCTGTCAAAGCATCTATCAGAACCGCTCCCGGATCCCTGGATCTGGATCCGTACGAGGAAGTTTGGCGTTCGGCGGACGCCATGAGATCTATCTCTGGTTTGCCCCAACGTCGAAGTATTTGGGCAAAGACCTCCGGATGAAGTTCCCACTCCCCCGGATGAAGAGTCTGGCGACTCAAGAAATCCGCCTCCCAGTTCTCCACTCCCGGGATGTGGATTGCTGACAGGTGCAAGAGTGAGACTCTGCCCAGCGAATTATCTTTGATACTTCTATCAATGCTAGGGAGCTTCTTGTCCTCCCCTGATGGTTGATGTAAGCTACAGTCGTGATGTTGTCCGACTGAAACCTGAGTGAACCCCCGAGTCTTTTAACTGGGCCAAGCTAGAAGGGCATTGAGAACTGCTCTCAATTCCAGAATGTTTATTGGCAGGAGACTTTCCTCCTGACTCCATTGTCCCTGAGCCTTCAGAGAATTCCAGACAGCGCCCCAACCTAGAAGGCTGGCGTCTGTTGTTACGATTGTCCAGTCCGGGCCTGCTGAACGGCATCCCCCTGGACAGATGTGGCCGAGAAAGCACACCATAGAAGAGAGTTTCTGGTCTCTTGATCCAGATCAGAGTGGGGGACAAATCTGAGTAATCCCCATTCCACTGACTCAGCATGCACAATTGCAGCGGTCTGAGATGTAGGCGTGCAAAGGGTACTATGTCCATTGCTGCTACCATTAAGCCGATCACCCTCCATGCATTGAGCTACTGACGGGAGTTGAATGGAATGAAGGACACGGCATACATTTAGAAGCTTTGTTAATCTGTCTTTCTGTCAGATAAATCTTCATTTCTACAGCAATCTATAAGAGTCCCCAAGAATGGAACTCTTGTGAGAAGGCAAGAGGAGAACTCTTCTTTTCGTTCACTTTCCATCCATGCGACCTTAGAAATGCCAGAACTAACTCTGTATGAGACTTGGCAGTTTGAAAGCTTGAAGCTTGAATCAGAATGTCGTCTAGGTACGGAGCTACCGAAATTCCTCGCGGTCTCAGAACCGCTAGAAGGGCACCCAGAACCTTTGTGAAGATTCTTGGAGCCGTAGCCAATCCGAATGGAAGGGCTACAAACTGGTAATGCCTGTCTAAGAAGGCAAACCTTAGATACCGGTAATGATCTTTGTGAATAGGTATGTGAAGGTAAGCATCCTTTAAATCCACTGTGGTCATGTATTGACCACTTTTTGGATCATGGGTAAGATTGTCCGAATAGTTTCCATTTTGAACGATGGAACTCTTAGGAATTTGTTTAGGATCGTTTAAATCCAAGATTGGCCTGAAAGTTCCCTCTTTTTTGGGAACCACAAAACAGGTTTGAGTAAAATCCTTGTCCTTGTTCCGACCGCGGAACCGGATGGATCACGTCCCATTAATAATAGATCTTGTACACAGCGTAGAAACGCGTCTTTCTTTATTTGGTTTGTTGACAACCTTGACAGATGAAATCTCCCTCTTGGGGGAGATAATTTTGAAGTCTAGAAGGTATCCCTGAGATATGATCTCTAGCGCCCAGGGATCCTGGACATCTCTTGCCCAAGCCTGGGCGAAGAGAGAGAGTCT
Organism: Bombina bombina; assembly: GCF_027579735.1. Lineage (NCBI taxonomy): Eukaryota > Metazoa > Chordata > Amphibia > Anura > Bombinatoridae > Bombina > Bombina bombina. The sequence goes on from NC_069510.1 coordinate 44,036,157, forward strand.
GCCCCCCACTAGATCCGGTCCCGGCTCGGGGGCCCTCGGTTCATGCTGTCTTAGGGGCAGCAAGCAGGTTTTCTGGCCTGCTTGCCCTTATTCCAGGACTGGTTAGGTTTCCAGCCTTGTCTGTAACGAGCAACAGCTCCTTCCTGTTTTGGTGCAGTGGAAGTTGATGCTGCACCTGCTTTGAAATTCCGAAAGGGACGAAAATTAGACTGTCTAGCCTTAGCTTTGGCTTTGTCTTGAGGTAGAGCGTGGCCCTTACCTCCTGTAATGTCAGCGAGTTAATATCTTTCAAACCGGGCCCAAATAAAGTTGCCCCCTGAAAGGTAATATTAAGTAATTTGGACTTAGAAGTTACATCAGGCCGACCAGGATTTTAGCCACAGCGCCCTGCGTGCCTGAATGGCGAATCCTGAATTCTTAGCCGTAAGTTTAGTTTAAATGTACTACGGCCTCCGAAATGAATGAAATTAGCTAGTTTATGGACTCTAAGCCTGTCCGTAAGTGTCGTCCAGCGTAGCGGAACTAAGGTTCTCTTCCAGAGACTCAATCCAAAATGCTGCCGCAGCCGTAATCGGCGCGATGCATGCAAGGGGGTTGCAATATAAAACCTTGTTTGAACAAACATTTTCTTAAGGTAACCCTCTAACTTTTTATCCATAGGATCTGAAAAAGCACAGCTATCCTCCACCGGGATAGTGGTGCGCTTAGCTAAAGTAGAAACTGCTCCCTCCACCTTAGGGACCGTTTGCCATAAGTTCCCGTGTGGTGGCGTCTATTGGAAACATCTTTTCTAAATATTGGAGGGGGTTGGAGAACGGCACACCGGGTCTATCCCACTCCTTAGTAACAATATCAGTTAATCTCTTTAGGTATAGGAAAAACGTCAGTACTCGCCCGGTTACCGCAAAGTATTTATCCAACCTACACATTTTCTCTGGTATTGCAACAGTGTTACAATCGTTAAGAGCCGCTAAGACCTCCCCTAGTAATACACGGAGGTTTTCCAATTTAAATTTAAAATTTGAAATATCTGAATCCAATCTGCTTGGATCAGAACCGTCACCTACAGAATGAAGCTCTCCGTCCTCATGCTCTGCAAGCTGTGAGCGCAGTATCAGACATGGCCCTAGAATTATCAGCGCACACTGTTCTCACCCCAGAGTGATCACGCTTGCCTCTTAGTTCTTGGTAACTTAGCCAAAACTTCAGTCATAACAGTAGCCATATCTTGTAATGTTATCTGTAATGGCTGCCCAGATGTACTAGGCGCCATAATATCACGCACCTCCCGGGCGGGAGACGCAGGTACTGACACGTGAGGCGAGTTAGACGGCATAACTCTCCCCTCGCTGTTTGGTGAAATTTGTTCAATTTGTACAGATTTGGCTTTTATTTAAAGTAGCATCAATACAGTTAGTACATAAATTTCTATTGGGCTCCACCTTGGGCATTGGAACAAATGACACAGTATCTTCCTCTGAATCAGACCTGTTTAACACACTAGCAATAAACATGCAACTTGGTTACAATCTTATTTAACAAAAAAACGTACTGTGCCTCAAAGAAGCACTAAACGATTAAATGACAGTTGAAATAATGAACTGAAAAACAGTTTATAGCATCACTCTTTAAAAAACAAACAACTTGTAGCAAAGGTTTGTTCCCATTAGTAAAGTAACACTATTAAATTTAAACATAAAAATCACAGAGCAACGTTTTTTAAAACACAGTCACTACATAAGTCTCACAGCTCTGCTGAGAGAATCTACCTCCCTTCAAAGAAGTTTGAAGACCCCTGAGTTCTGTTAGAGATGAACCGGATCATGCAGAAAATACAAGAGTAACTGACTGGAAATTTTTGATGCGTAGCAAAGAGCGCCAAAAACGGCCCCTCCCCCTCACACACAGCAGTTGAGAGAGAAACGAAACTGTCATAATCAAAACAAGCAAACTGCCAAGTGGAAAAATAATGCCCAAATATTTATTCACTCAGTACCTCAGAAAATGCAAAACGATTCTACATTCCAGCAAAAACGTTTAACATGAATTAAATACCTATTAAAAGGTTTAATGTACTTTTACAGAGTAATTCCGGTGAAATACCATCCCAGAATACTGAAGTGTAGAGTATACATACATGTCATTATAACGGTATGCAGGATTTTCTCATCAATTCCATTCAGAAAATAAAAACTGCTACATACCTCAATGCAGATTCAACTGCCCGCTGTCCCCTGATCTGAAGCTTTTACCTCCCTCAGATGGCCGAGAAACAGCAATATGATCTTAACTACTCCGGTTAAAATCATAAGAAAAACTCTGGTAGATTCTTCTTCAAACTCTGCCAGAGAAGTAATAACACGCTCCCGGGTGCTATTGTAAAATAACAAACTTTTGATTGAAGTTATAAAAACTAAGTATAATCACCATAGTCCTCTCACACCTCCTATCTAGTCTTTGGGTGCAAGAGAATGACTGGAGGTGACGTAGAGGGGAGGAGCTATATAGCAACTCTGCTGGGTGAATCCTCTTGCACTCCTGTAGGGGAGCAGATAATATCCCAGAAGTAATGATGACCCGTGGACTGATCACACATAACAGAAGAAAGGGGGGCTGCAAGAGAAAAAGGGGGGGCCGTGAGAGAAAAAAGGGGGCCGGCAAGAGAAAAAGGGGGGCCTCAAGAGAGAAAGCGGGGGGGCCGGCGAGAGAAAGGCGAGGCTGCAAAAGGGAGAGGAAAAAAAGGCACAGTGGGGGAAGGGAGCAGTAGAGGGGGAGAGGTGTCACGGAGGGGAGCCACAGAGGGGAAAGGAGGCACAGAGGGGAGGTGCACAAGTAAGAGGAGAGATGTGTCATGAGTGGCAGGCTCTAGCCCTTACCTGGCAAGCCGAGACCCCTGGTGTTTAATGATAGTTCCTCACTCTCTCCTCTGCACCAGCTGCCTACTCTAGGTAGCTACACCCCTCTTTTTAAGAAGCCTGTGCTGAGTTAAAAACAGCTTGCGCAAGGGTAATGCATAAAAAAAGGGGGGGAATTCTATTAAATTAAAAAAAAATACCACAAACATCTTATTAACCAAGATTCCTAAGTCATCCCAGCAAATTCCTAAGTCGTCCTGGACCACTGGATGACTGGATGACTGGATTTTTTCCACCCTGTGGAAATATATATGCAAAGTATTCATTAGCTACCTTCAGGTCAGCGCAGTAGGTCTAACTCATGTTGGGTTTAGCGTGTGAGAGATAAGTGTTAGGTTTTTTCAGTTTGCGCTCTCCATTGATGTTTATGGGAGAAGTTAGCGCAGTCGCAATATCCAAAGTCAACTTTTAATACGCGTGCGTAAAAACTTACCCTCTTATCGGTATTAGCACTTAAGCAGGATTGCTATATACCAATCCACTTGTAATCGAAATCATAGGGCTCCATTTATGAAGACTGCTGCTTCTTAACGATACGATCAGGATGATTGACAGGCCCTGCTAGCGGCCGATTGGCCACCAGTCAGCAGGGGGCGGGCATTGCACAAGCATTTCACTAGAAATGCTTGTCATATGATAAATCCCGACAGTGAATCATGTCTGCTCGACATTTAATACATTTGCCCCTATATTAGTGTTTGTGGACAGATAATCATAACTTACAGGAAGAAAACATTGCTTCAGTGTTTCTATGAAAAAAAAGTGTATACAATCTTACTGATATTATGACAAATAGTTTTCTTTGAAATCATGTTATTAACATACATGTTAATGAATATTTTTAGTTTTTCAAATGGCATCAGAAAAGGTTGTTTAGTAACAAGATACTAGAGCCTCAGACTTACTGTACATTATTTATAGTCAGATATAAATCTTTCAACTTAGACACATTTGTTTGTTTACTTGTTGCATGAATGAGCCACTACGGCCAATAACTAGGAAAAAATCCTCTACGTTTGCAGCCCAGGCACGGATTTTAGCGATCTTCATCGCTGGTCAGCAAAGTGCAAAAAAAGCAGTGCAAGGTGCGATTCTCAAGGGATCCAAACCTTTTATAGTAGCATGAAATGTCACTCAAACTGGAGCCATACTGAGTTATCGTTGTTCTTCAAGGTCATTTCATCAATTGCCCCCCCTGTATAAAATCTGCAGTCAAGCATCTTAAAGGGATAGTAAAGACCAAATTAAACTTTCATGATTCAGATAGGGCATGTCATTTAAACATCTTTCTATTTTACTTGTATCATCAAATTTGCTTTGTTCTCGTGTTATTCTTATTTGAAATCTAAACCTAGGTAAGCCCTTGAAGGCCGCCTCTCATTTTTTCTCAGCTAGAGGGTGTTAGTTCATGTGTTAATATAAGTAGATAACATTGTGCTCATGTAGGTGAAGTTATTTGAGTAGAGCACTAATTGCCTGAAAATGCAAGTCTGTCAAGAGATCTGAGATAAAGGAGACAGTCAGCATGAAGCTTAGATACAAGGTAATTACAGAGGTTAAAAGTCTATTTCTATAACAGTGTTGGTTATGCAAAACTGGGGAATGGTAAATAAAGGGATTATCTATCTTTTTAAGCAATAACATTTTGGTGTTTACTATCCCTTTAAAACATTTTTTTTGAGAAAGCACCAGTTTTGAGGAGTAATTTGCATCAAATGGTCTGTTTTCCTTTAAGGACAGTATGTAGTTCCCGCTTTTTGTTTTCATACATACCAAGGTGATAGCAGTTAATTTGTTAATAGAGGTAAAATTGATTGAATTTTTTTTTAATAGTAAATTCTATCTGAATCATGAAAAGTTTGACTTCTATTTACCCTTTAAGAAGATCCTATACATTCACCAGAACAGTTTCTGATTGGATGCCCTTGGTAACTAGGGAGCTGATTATCTAAACTTAGCCAGATCAGGCGTGGTTTTTCACAACGGGGGGGAAATGTTTACAGAATTACGCTGGAATTTGAGAGAAAATTTCATGCACCCCCATAGAACAGCCATGTTACAATAAAACAATTACGCTTTGTATTTTGTACTTATAAGTATGAATTTCTAATGTGGTTTTGTGGCGCATGAAGGCCTAGATTTGGAGTTCGGGCGGTAGCCGTCAAAACCAGCGTTAGAGGCTCCTAACGCTGGTTTTGGCCGCTCCGCTGGTATTTGGAGTCAGTGATTAAAGGGGTCTAACGCTCACTTTTCATCCGCGACTTTTTCCATACCGCAGATCCCCCTACGCCATTTGCGTATCCTATCTTTTCAATGGGATCTTTCTAACGCCGGTATTTAGAGTCGTTTCTGAAGTGAGCGTTAGAGCTCTAACGACAAAATTCCAGCCGCCTGAAAATAGCAGGAGTTAAGAGCTTTCCTGGCTAACGCCGGTTCATAAAGCTCTTAACTACTGTACCCTAAAGTACACTAACACCCTTAAACTACCTATGTACCCCTAAACCGAGGTCCCCCCACATCCGCCGCCACTCGATTTAAATTTTAACCCCTAATCTGCCGACCGTCACCTACGTTATACTTATGTACCCCTAATCTGCTGCCCCTAACCCCCGCCGACCCCTGTATTACATTTATTAACCCCTAACCTGCCCCCCACAACGTCGCCGCCAGCTACTTAAAATAATTAACCCCTAATCTTCCGACCGCAAAGCACCGCCACCTACGTTATCCCTATGTACCCCTAATCTGCTACCCCTAACACCGCCGACCCCTATATTATATTTATTAACCCCTAATCTGCCCCCCTCAACGTCGCCTCCACCTGCCTACACTTATTAACCCCTAATCTGCCGAGCGGACCTGAGCGCTACTATAATAAAGTTATTAACCCCTAACCCGCCTCACTAACCCTATCATAAATAGTATTAACCCCTAATCTGCCCTCCCTATACATCGCCGACACCTAACTTCAATTATTAACCCCTAATCTGACGACCGGAGCTCACCGCTATTCTAATAAATTGATTAACCCCTAAAGCTAAGTCTAAACCCTAACACTAACACCCCCCTAACTTAAATATAATTTACATCTAACAAAATTAATTAACTCTTATTAAATAAATGATTCCTATTTAAAGCTAAATACTTACCTGTAAAATAAATCCTAATATAGCTACAATATAAATTATAATTATATTATAGCTATTTTAGGATTAATATTTATTTTACAGGCAACTTGGTATTTATTTTAACTAGGTACAAATAGCTGTTAAATAGTTAAGAACTATTTAATAGCTACCTAGTTAAAATAATAACAAATTTACCTGTAAAATAAATCCTAACCTAAGATATAATTAAACCTAACACTACCCTATCAATAAAATAATTAAATAAACTACCTACAATTACCTACAATTAACCTAACACTACACTATCAATAAATTAATTAAACACAATTGCTACAAATAAATACAATTAAATAAACTAACTAAAGTACAAAAAATAAAAAAGAACTAAGTTACAAAAAATAATAAAATATTTACAAACATAAGAAAAATATTACAACAATTTTAAACTAATTACACCTACTCTAAGCCCCCTAATAAAATAACAAAGCCCCCAAAATAAAAAATTCCCTACCCTATTCTAAATTAAAAAAGTTACAAGCTCTTTTACCTTACCAGCCCTGAACAGGGCCCTTTGCGGGGCATGCCCCAAGAATTTCAGCTCTTTTGCCTGTAAAAGAATAAATACAATACTCCCCCCCCAACATTACAACCCACCACCCACATACCCCTAATCTAACCCAAACCCCCCTTAAATAAACCTAACACTAAGCCCCTGAAGATCTTCCTACCTTGTCTTCACCATACCAGGTTCACCGATCCGTCCTGGCTCCAACATCTTCATCCAACCCAAGCGGGGGTTGGCGATCCATCATCCGGTGCTGAAGAGGTCCAGAAGAGGCTCCAAAGTCTTCCCTCCTATCCGGCAAGAAGAGGACATCCGGACCGGCAAAACATCTCTCCAAGCGGCATCTTCAATCTTCTTCCATCCGGTGCGGAGCGGGTCCATCTTGAAGCAGGTGACGCGGATCCATCCTCTTCTTCCGTTGTCTCCCGACGAATGACGGTTCCTTTAAGGGACGTCATCCAAGATGGCGTCCCCTCGAATTCCGATTGGCTGATAGGATTCTATCAGCCAATCGGAATTAAGGTAGGAATTTTCTGATTGGCTGATGGAATCAGCCAATCAGAATCAAGTTCAATCCGATTGGCTGATCCAATCAGCCAATCCAGATTGAGCTCGCATTCTATTGGCTGATCGGCAACAGCCAATTAGAATGCAAGCTCAATCTGATTGGCTGATTGGATCAGCCAATCGGATTGAACTTGATTCTGATTGGCTGATTCCATCAGCCAATCAGAAAATTCCTACCTTTAATTCCGATTGGCTGATAGAATCCTATCAGCCATCGGAATTCGAGGGACGCCATCTTGGATGAAGTCCCTTAAAGGAACCGTCATTCGTCGGGAGACAACGGGAAGAAGAGGATGGATCCGCGTCGCCTGCTTCAAGATGGACCCGCTCCGCACCGGATGGAAGAAGATTGAAGATGCCGCTTGGAGAAGATGTTTTGCCGGTCCGGATGTCCTCTTCTTGCCGGATAGGAGGAAGACTTTGGAGCCTCTTCTGGACCTCTTCAGCACCGGATGATGGATCGCCAACCCCCGCTTGGGTTGGATGAAGATGTTGGAGCCAGGACGGATCGGTGAACCTGGTATTGGTGAAGACAAGGTAGGAAGATCTTCAGGGGCTTAGTGTTAGGTTTATTTAAGGGGGGTTTGGGTTAGATTAGGGGTATGTGGGTGGTGGGTTGTAATGTTGGGGGGGGGGGTATTGTATGTTTTTTTTTTACAGGCAAAAGAGCTGAAATCCTTGGGGCATGCCCCGCAAAGGGCCCGGTCCCGGGCTGGTAAGGTAAAAGAGCTTGTAACTTTTTTAATTTAGAATAGGGGAGGGAATTTTTTATTTTGGGGGGCTTTGTTATTTTATTAGGGGGCTTAGAGTAGGTGTAATTAGTTTAAAATTGTTGTATATTTTTCTTATGTTTGTAAATATTTTATTATTTTTTGTAACTTAGTTCTTTTTTATTTTTTGTACTTTAGCTAGTTTATTTAATTGTATTTATTTGTAGGAATTGTGTTTAATTAATTTATTGATAGTGTAGTGTTAGGTTAATTGTAGGTAATTGTAGGTAGTTATTTAATTAATTTATTGATAGGGTAGTGTTAGGTTTAATTATATCTTAGGTTAGGATTTATTTTACAGGTAAATTTGTTATTATTTTAACTAGGTAACTATTAAAATAGTCTTAACTATTTAATAGCTATTGTACTGGTTAAAATAATTAAAAAGTTGCCTGTAAAATAAATATTAATCATAAAATAGCTATAAATAATTATAATTTATATTGTAGCTATATTAGGATTTATTTTACAGGTAAGTATTTAGCTTTAAATAGGAATAAGTGTATTTAATAGAGTTAATTTATTTCGTTAGATGTAAAGTATATTTAACTCAGGGGGGTGTTAGTGTTAGGGTTAGACTTAGCTTTAGGGGTTAATACATTTATTATAGTAGCGGTGAGGTCCGCTCGGCAGTTTAGGGGTTAATAATTGAAGGTAGGTGTCGGCGATGTTAGGGAGGGCAGATTAGGGGTTAATACTATTTATGATAGGGTTAGTGAGGCGATTAGGGGTTAATAACTTTATTATAGTAGCGCTCAGGTCCGCTCGGCAGATTAGGGGTTAATAAGTGTAGGCAGGTGTCGGCGACGTTGAGGGGGGGCAGATTAGGGGTTTAATAAATATAATATAGGGGGTCGGCGATGTTAGGGCAGCAGATTAGGGGTACATAGGGATAACGTAGGTTGCGGCGGTTTACGGAGCGGCAGATTAGGGGTTAAAAAAAATATGCAGGTGTCAGCGATAGCGGGGGACGGCAGATTAGGGGTTAATAAGTGTAAGGTTAGGGGTGTTTTAGACTCGGGGTACATGTTAGAGTGTTAGGGTGCAGACGTAGGAAGTGTTCCCCATAGGAAACAATGGGGCTGCGTTAGGAGCTGAACGCTGCTTTTTTGCAGGTGTTAGGGTTTTTTTTCAGCTCAAACAGCCCCATTGTTTCCTATGGGAGAATCGTGCACGAGCACGTTTTTGAGGCCGGCCGCGTCCGTAAGCAACTCTGGTATCGAGAGTTGCATTTGCGGTAAAAATGCTCTACGCTCCTTTTTTGGAGCCTAACGCAGGCATTTGTTTAAACTCTCGATACCAGAGTTAAATTTATGGTGCGGCCAGAAAAAAGCCCGCGGAGCGTTAACAGCCCTTTTAACCGCCAAACTCCAAATCTAGGCCCCAGTGTACTTTAAATTATGATTTACGCTGTGCACATTAATACGATTTATTCCTGTGTAATTTCCATACAAATTTTACGGTTTTCTTAAAATACGATTTTTGGTGAACAATTTTGTTACAATTTTTAATGCCGCTTAACAATACAATTTTTTCATGCGTATTTTTGTGTGAATGGTTCAATTATTTATTTTGTACAAATTTAATTGTGCAACTTTTGCAATGTATGTATTGCCTTGCCATAAGAAAATGCAGTGAACACCCCTTAGCTAGACATCCTGTTTTCAGGGTAAAAAGTGGCTTTAGATCATTCCACTAGGGAAATAGAAGTAACTGGCGCGCATTCTTTAATAATCTCGCCCAAAGATTATCCTAGGTGAGCTCAGGAGCGTGCACGTCTTTAGCCATCTGGCAGTAGTGTTTGCAGCAATGTTTATGGCAATGTTATACATAGTTACAAACACTGCTGCCATTGAATGCTAAAGACACTTGCACACTCCTGAGTTCCTATCAACCTACCTAGCTTTACTCTTCAACAAAGATAACAAGAGAACAAAACAATTTGATAGTACAAATAAATTGGAACGTTGTTTAAAATTGCATGCTCTATCTGAATCATGAAATGTTTAATTTTGACTTAACTGTCCCTTTAAATTGCTAACAAATTGTATAAATTTGAACTTTTGATGGCTTTCCATTCTTTAGTTCCTTTATCCTTTAAATAGGCCGGTCCTTTCCGATTTTTAAACAAATGCAAAGAATACAGCTACACTATTGATATTTGCATTGCCCAAATCCAAATTCGCGTCTAGTGCTCTCCAAGCCAATTCAGTGTTGTCCTCCAAGTCCTATTTATTGGGTTATGATATTACTGACCACCCAGCTAAAATTTTAACTAAAATTAATCTAAAAGTAGCCAATAATTAATATTTTTCAAAGCTTATTGCACAATCTATCAAACAAATTTCTGTTAAATTATGCAGTTGTTTTGTGCTTTAGATAACAGAAAATGTTATATTATTATAAAGTATTACACAGTCCCCCTCTCAGTTACTTTATAATGCTGTCCAGTTGGCAAATTATTTTGCGGGAGAACACTACAATTCATATAATGCATTAAATTAACCGGACTCCTAGTCACCAAGTAAACTCACTAAGTATAATTTAAAGTGACTGCGGTCTTATTGTCTGTGACGCAAATGCCATGTACATGATACAGAAATGTCATTATTCCTTACACATGAATGAGCGTTAGGAACTGACATTCCCATATGACAGAGCTCTCGAAGTCTCGGGATTCCCGTGCAGAACTGCACTTGGCACATGAAACAGCAGCAGGGGGCTGTGTCTATGTAGAGCTTCGGTCCCCCACTAAAATTTCACAGAAATAGCTGAGCTAGCACAGGTGCCATTTATTTCAGCATTCGCTTTCATGTTCTGTAGTTCCTGGCAGTGTTGGCAAGCGTGACGCATTGCTGAGGATCCGCACACATATTGCTAGTGTCTGTCTCACGCACTGATAGTGAGAAGCTACACTGTAACGCCAACGTTTTCTTCCTGTATGGCTTCAGCGAGGGCAGTGGGGTTATATATCAAAGGGAGAGAAACGTTGAGTTAAATTACATCACATTTAAAGGGACAAGAAACACCATGATTTGGATAGAACATACAATTTTTAAACAACTTTCCAATTTACTTCTATTATCAAATTTACTTCATTCTCTTGTTATCCTTTTCTAAAGGAACAGCATTGCAACTACTGGCACCTAGCTGAGCACATCTAGGTGGAGATTACATATGCGGCGCAGCTTCAGTGTAACTGCTGAAACCCACGTCACCCGTATTTTCCCTTGCACATTGGGGAATAACATATATGCCCATACCAAATGCCCCCTTTAGGGGCAATGGATAGTTTAGGATGTTTTAGTGTTAGGTTTTTTATTTTGGGGGGTTCGGTGGGTGGGGGGGGGTTTACTGTTAAAGGAGGGAATTAGTATTTTTTGAAAGCAAAAGAGCTGTTTTAACATAGGGCAATGCCCTACAAAAAGCCCTTTTAAGGGCAAATGGTAGTTTAGTATTAGATTTGGGGGTGTTTTTATTGGGGGGGGGGGGGCTTTTTTCATAGGGATTAGGTTTAATTTTTTAATTTTGATAATTTGGTTTATTATTTTCTGTAATGTTAGACTTTTTATTTTTTTAGATTATTTTAATTTAATCTTAGGTTGTTGTTGTTTTTTAAGTACTGTTAGGATTTTTTTATTTTAATTGCAATTAAGTATTTTATTATTTTATGTAATTTGGGGTTAATTTAGGGGGTGTTAGGTTAGGGGGCTTAGTAATTTAAATAGGTTAATTGCGTTGTGGGGGTTTAGCGGTTTAGGAGTTAATAGATTAATTAGGTTAATTGCAATGTGGGTTAATGGCGGTTTAGGGGTTAATATATTTATTAGGTTAATTGCGATCTGGGTTAATGGCAGATTAGGGGTTAAAAGTTTAATTAGGCTAATTTTGATGTGGGTGAATGGCGGATTAGAGGTTAATACATTTATTATAAGAAGGTGTGTATGTGCGCTAACAGCTATGGGGGTAAACCGTAAGAAATCTCTATAGAAGATCTCTAAGATACAAAGTATGTATATACATAAAGTATAAAAACAATCCTTATGGATTATTTAAAATAAAAGTGACTACAATGAGATATATATAACATAGATTATATAGAATTTATTTAAAGGGACAGTAAACTTTAAAAAGAATGTTATATAATTCTGCACATTGTGCAGAATTATATAACATTATATTCGCCAAACTTTATAAAACCTAATGTACCCTTTTAATTTTTTTTAAAAAACGCTGTTTTACAGACCCACTCTCTGTACTCTGCTGAGCGGGTCTGTTATATTCACACAGCGCATCGGGCCAGCTGTATAGTCACAGCCCGGCCCGACTGCGCCATAAGACTAAGTGCAGCTCGCTCCTGCTCTGTCTGACAGCGGGAGCGAGCTGCACTTAGTCCTTATGGCGCGGTCGGGCCGGGCTGTGACTATACAGTTGGCCCAATGCGCTGTGTGAATATAACAGACCCGCTCAGCAGAGTACAGAGAGGCGGGACTATAAAACAGCGTTTTTTTAAAAAAATTAAAAGGGTACATTAGGTTTTATAAAGTTTGGCTAATATAATTATTTTTAAGGTTACTGTCCCTTTTGAAAACAAACATAGATATTATATATGATCGGTCATAACCAAAAAAACAATAAAAACTGATAAATAGGAGCTCAAAATATGAAAGAATAGATATCCACCTCTGTAATAAAAGGCAAAAATGGCCCAAACTAAGGTAGCCTTATAATCAGGAGAGATTGTCCTTGATAAAGCCATTGTAAATGGTGAAACGCGTTGATGGGAATAGAGCAGTGTCCATATGAGTAATATCACATTACCGATTCGAAGGATTACAACAGATTAACCAAGAACTACTTTTCAACTAAAAAACACTCTGCGCAGAGTAAAGGATTTTGGCTTCAACACGGATCTTCTTTCTGATAGTACCGACGTAACGTGTGACATCACCAGCTACACGGAGCTGCACGGACACCTGTGGTCTTACCACGAGAGGATCGCATCAAGCTCAGAGGGGAGCAGGTAGGCACACAGAGGTGTAGCAGCCCTGTAGTTTTGGTTTATTGGTACACATCTTCACCTGGTTTATATGTAATACTATTACAAACGTAAAACCACAAACGTAAAAACATCAATTGAAATATCAGTACATAAACTTTTAGTGTGGATCTACAAGGAAGACTGCTATTATTGTTGTCATATTGTGGACATCTACTCTACAGGACTAAAGACTACATTTTAACAGCAAATTAAGGGAATTTGCATACTGACTGAATCTCTCTCTCTCCTGTTTATAAGGCTACCTTAGTTTGGCCATTTTTGCCTGATAATTACAGAGGTGGATATCCATTCTTTCATATTTTGAGCTCCTATTTATCAGTTTTTATTGTTTTTTGGTATGACCGGTCATATATATATCTATGTTTGTTTTTAAATAAATTCTATATAATCTATGTTATATATATCTCATTGTAGTCACTTTTATTTTAAATAATCCATAAGGATTGTTTTTATATATAGATAGACCTTTTATATATTTATAGATAAACCTTTAATAGCAGTGTTCCTTGTAGATCCACACTAAAAAGTTTATGTACCGATATTTCAATTGATGTTTTTACGTTTGTGTTTTTACGTTTGTAATAGTATTACATATAAACCAGGTGAAGATGTGTACCAATAAACCAAACTACAGGGCTGCTACACCTCTGTGTGCCTACCTGCTCCCCTCTGAGCTTGATGCGATCCTCTCTTGGTAAGACACAGGTGTCCGTGCAGCTCCGTGTAGCTGGTGACGTCACACGTTACGTCGGATCTATCAGAAAGAAGATCCGTGTTGAAGCCAAAATCCTTTACTCTGTGCAGAGTGTTTTTTAGTTGAAAAACATAATTTATGCTTACCTGATAAATGTATTTATCTTGTAGTGTAGTCAGTCCACGGGTCATCCATTACTTATGGAATATATCTCTTCTTAACAGGAAGCTGCAAGAGGATCACCCAAGCAGAGCTGCTATATAGCTCCTCCCCTCACATGTCATATTCAGTCATTCGACCAAAACCAGACGAGAAAAGGAGAAACCATAGGGTGCAGTGGTTGACTGGAGTTTTAATTAAAATTTAGATCTGCCTTAAAGACAGGGCGGGCCGTGGACTGACTACACTACAAGAGAAATAAATTTATCAGGTAAGCATAAATTATGTTTTCTCTTGTTAAGTGTAGTCGTCCACGGGTCATCCATTACTTATGGAATACCAATACCAAAGCTAAGTACACGGAATGAAGGGAGGGACAAGGCAGGAACATTAAACAGAAAGAACCACTGCACTGAAGTACCTTTCTCCCAAAAATAGCCTCCGAAGAAGCAAAAGTGTCAAATTTGTAAAATTTTGAAAAAGTGTGAAGTGAAGACCAAGTTGCAGCCTTGCAAATCTGTTCAACAGAGGCCTCATTTTTAAAGGCCCAGGTGGAAGCCACAGCTCTAGTAGAATGAGCTGTAATCCTTTCAGGAGGCTGCTGTCCAGCAGTCTCATAGGCTAAACGTATTATACTACAAAGCCAAAAAGAGAGAGAGGTAGCCGAAGCCTTTTGACCTCTTCTCTGTCCAGAGTAAACGACAAACAGGGAAGAAGTTTGACGAAAATCTTTAGTTGCCTGCAAATAGAACTTCAGGGCACGGACTACGTCCAGATTATGCAAAAGTCGTTCCTTCTTTGAAGAAGGATTAGGACACAGTGATGGAACAACAATCTCTTGAATGATATTCCTGTTAGTAACTACCTTAGGTAAGAACCCAGGTTTAGTACGCAGAACTACCTTGTCTGAATGAAAAATCAGATAAGGAGAATCGCAATGTAAGGCAGATAACTCAGAGACTCTTCGAGCCGAGGAAATAGCCATCAAAAACAGAACCTTCCAGGATAACAGCTTGATATCAATGGAATGAAGGGGTTCAAATGGAACGCCTGAAGAACGTTAAGAACTAAGTTTAAGCTCCACGGCGGAGCAACAGTCTTAAACACAGGCTTAATCCTAGCTAAAGCCTGACAAAAAGCCTGAACGTCTGGAACTTCAGCCAGACGTTTGTGTAGAAGAATAGACAGAGCAGAAATCTGTCCCTTTAACGAACTAGCAGATAAGCCCTTTTCTAAACCCTCTTGTAGAAAGGACAATATCCTAGGAATCCTAACCTTACTCCATGAGTAACACTTGGATTCGCACCAATATAAATATTTACGCCATATCTTATGGTAAATTTTTCTGATGAATCAAGCGTTCAATCTCCATGCAGTCAGCCTCAGAGAAATTAGATTTGGATGGTTGAAAGGACCCTGAATTAGAAGGTCCTGTCTCAGAGGCAGAGACCACGGTGGACAGGACGACATGTCCACTAGGGTCTGCATACCAGGTCCTGCGTGGCCACGCAGGCGCTATCAGAATCACCGAAGCTCTCTCCTGTTTGATCTTGGCAATCAAACGAGGAAGCATCGGAAATGGTGGAAACACATAAGCCATGTTGAAGACCCAAGGGGCTGTCAGAGCATCTATCAGCACCGCTCCCGGGTCCCTGGACCTGGATCCGTAACAAGGAAGCTTGGCGTTCTGGCGAGACGCCATGAGATCCAGATCTGGTTTGCCCCAACAATGAATCAGTTGAGCAAAGACCTCTGGATGAAGTTCCTACTCCCCGGGATGAAAAGTCTGGCGACTTAGAAAATCCGCCTCCCAGTTCTCCACGCCTGGGATGTAAATCGCTGACAGGTGGCAAGAGTGAGACTCTGCCCAGCAAATTATCTTTGAGACTTCCAACATCGCTAGGGAACTTCTGGTTCCCCCTTGATGGTTGAGGTAAGCCACAGTTGTGATGTTGTCCGACTGAAATCTGATGAACCTCAGAGTTGCTAACTGAGGCCAAGCTAGAAGAGCATTGAATATTGCTCTTAATTCCAGAATATTTATTGGGAGGAGTTTCTCCTCCTGAGTCCATAATCCCTGAGCCTTCAGGGAGTTCCAGACTGCGCCCCAGCCTAGAAGGCTGGCGTCTGTTGTTACAATCGTCCAATCTGGCCTGCGAAAGGTCATCCCCTTAGACAGATGTGGCCGAGAAAGCCACCATAGAAGAGAATCTCTGGTCTCTTGATCCAGATTTAGTAGGGGGGACAAATCTGAGTAATCCCCGTTCCACTGACTTAGCATGCACAATTTCAGCGGTCTGAGATGCAGGCGCGCAAATGGTACTATGTCCATTGCCGCTACCATTAAGCCGATTACTTCCATGCACTGAGCTACTGACGGGTGTGGAATGGAATGAAGGGACACGGCAAGCATTTAGAAGTTTTGATAACCTGGCCTCTGTCAGGTAAATTTTCATCTCTACAGAATCTATAAGAGTCCCTAGAAAGGGAACCCTTGTAAGTGGTAATAGAGAACTCTTTTCCACGTTCACCTTCCACCCATGCGACCTCAGAATGCCAGGAACTATCTCTGTATGAGACTTGGCAGTTTGAAAACTTGACGCTTGTATCAGAATGGTCGTCTAGGTACGGAGTCACCGCTATGCCTTGCGGTCTTAGTACCGCCAGAAGTGAGCCCAGAACCTTTGTAAAGATTCTTGAGCCGTAGCTAATCCGAAGGGAAGAGCTACAAACTGTAATGCCTGTCCTAGGAAAGCAAATCTTAGGTACCGATAATGATCCTTGTGAATCGGTATGTGAAGGTAGGCTACCTTTAAGTCCACTGTGGTCATGTACTGACCCTCTTGGATCATGGGAAGGATGGTTCGAATAGTTTCCATTTTGAATGATGGAACTCTTAGGAATTTGTTAGGATTTTTAGTCCAAGATTGGTCTGAAGGTTCCCTCTTTCTTGGGAACCACAAATAGATTTGAATAGAATCCTTGCCCGGTGTTCCGGTCCGCGGAACTGGGTGGATCACCCCCATTAGTAAGAGGTCTTGTACACAGTGTAGAAACGCCTCTTTCTTTATTTGGTTTGCTGATAACCTTGAAAGATGAAATCTCCCTCGTGGAGGAGAAGTTTTGAAGTCCAGGAGATATCCCTGAGATATGATCTCCAACGCCCAGGGATCCTGGACATCTCTTGCCCAAGCCTGGGCGAAGAGAGAAAGTCTGCCCCCCACTAGATCCGTTTCCGGATAGGGGGCCCTCTCTTCATGCTGTCTTAGGGGCAGCAGCAGGTTTCTTGGACTGCTTGCCCTTGTTCCAGGACTGGTTAACTTTCCAGCCCTGCCTGTAACGAGCAACAGCTCCTTCCTGTTTTGGAGCGGAGGAAGTTGATGCTGCTCCTGCCTTGAAGTTACGAAAGGCACGAAAATTAGACTGTTTGGCCTTTGATTTGGCCCTGTCCTGAGGTAGAGCATGGCCCTTACCTCCCGTAATGTCAGCTATAATTTCTTTCAAGTCGAGCCCGAATAAGGTCTGCCCTTTGAAAGGAATATTAAGCAATTTAGATTTAGAAGTCACGTCAGCTGACCAGGATTTAAGCCATAGCGCTCTGCGCGCTTGGATGGCGAATCCGGAGTTCTTAGCCGTAAGTTTGGTTAAATGTACGACGGCATCAGAAACAAATGCGTTAGCTAGCTTAAGTGCTTTAAGCTTGTTCATAATTTCATCCAATGGAGCTGTGCGAATGGCCTCTTCCAGAGACTCAAACCAGAATGCCGCCGCAGCAGTGACAGGCGCAATGCATGCAAAGGGCTGTAAGATAAAAGCTTGTTGAACAAACATTTTCTTAAGGTAACCCTCTAATCTTTTATCCATTGGATCTGAAAAGGCACAACTATCCTCCACCGGGATAGTGGTACGCTTAGCTAAAGTAGAAACTGCTCCTTCCACCTTAGGGACCGTCTGCCATAAGTCTCGTGTGGTGGCGTCTATAGGAAACATTTCCTAAATATGGGAGGAGGGGAAAAAGGCACACCAGGTCTATCCCACTCCTTGCTAATAATGTCTGTAAGCCTTTTAGGTATAGGAAACACGTCAGTACACACCGGTACCGCATAGTATCTATCCAACCTACATAATTTTTCTGGAATTGCAACCGTGTTACAATCATTCTGAGCCGCTAATACCTCCCCTAGCAATATGCAGAGGTTCTCAAGCTTAAATTTAAAATTATAAATCTCTGAATCCAGTCTCCCTGGATCAGATCTGTCACCCACAGAATGAAGCTCTCCGTCTTCATGTTCTGCAAACTGTGACGCAGTATCTGACATGGCTCTCACCTCATCCGCGCGCTCTGTCCTTAACCCAGAGCTATCGCGCTTGCCTCTTAATTCTGGCAATTTAGATAATACTTCTGTCATAACAGTAGCCATGTCTTGCAAAGTGATTTGTAAGGGCCTCCCTGATGTACTTGGCGCCTCAAAATCACGCACCTCCTGAGCGGGAGGCGAAGGTACTGACACGTGAGGAGAGTTAGTCGGCATAACTTCCCCCTCGTTGTCTGGTGATAATTTCTTTACATGTAAAGATTGACTTTTATTTAAAGTAACATCAATGCAATTAGTACACAAATTTCTATTGGGCTCCACATTGGCCTTTAAACATAGTGAACAAAGAGATTCATCTGTGTCAGACATGTTTAAACAGACTAGCAATGAGACTAGCAAGCTTGGAAATACTTTTCTAAATAAATTTACAAGCAATATAAAAAACGCTACTGTGCCTTTAAGAAGCACAAAAAGCTGTCACAGTTGAAATAACAATGAACCAAAATAGTTATAGCAACCAATTTTTCACAGTAAATGTATTAAGTTAGCAAAGGATTGCACCCACCAGCAAATGGATACCCAAAAAACGGATAACAATTTAATAATTAACGTTTTTATCACAGTCAAAACACACTGTCACAGGTCTGCTGTGACTGATTACCTCCCTCAAAATGAATTTTGAAGACCCCTGAGCTCTCTAGAGACGATCTGGATCATGGAGGATGAAGTAGACAGATTGTGACTGAATTTTTACTGCGCAAAAAAGCGCTAAAATAGGCCCCTCCCACTCATATTACAACAGTGGGGAAGCTCAGATAACTGTTTCTATGCAGAAAACAAAGATGGCCATGTGGTAAAAATCATGCCCCAATAAGTTTTATCACCAAGTACCTCACAAAAAACGATTAACATGCCAGTAAACGTTTTAAACATACATTTGAAAAGTTAAGAAGTGTTATTAATAAGCCTGCTACCAGTCGCTTTTACTGCAGTTAAGGCTCATACATTATTTCAGTATTATCAGTATTTTCAGAGTCAATTCCATTCCTTAGAAAAATACATTCAGTGTACACACACTCATCAGCCTAATACCAGTCGCTATCACTGCATTTAAGGCTGAACTTACGTTACATTGGTATCAGCAGTATTTCTCAGTCAATTCCATTCCTCAGAAAAAATAATTTACTGCACATACCTCATTTGCAGGGGGGCCCTGCATGCTATTCCCCTTTTCTGAAGTTACCTCACTCCTCAGATGAGAACAGCCAGTGGATCTTAGTTACGTCTGCTAAGATCATAGAAAACGCAGGCAGATTCTTCTTCTAATGCTGCCTGAGAACAAACAGCACACTCTGGGTGCCATTTAAAATAACAAACTTTTGATTGAAAGAAATAAACTAAGTTAAAAAACACCACAGACCTCTCACAGCGACCTATCTTTAGTTAGGCTGCAAGAGAATGACTGAATATGACATGTGAGGGGGAGGAGCTATATAGCAGCTCTGCTTGGGTGATCCTCTTGCAGCTTCCTGTTAGGAAGAGATATATTCCATAAGTAATGGATGACCCGTGGACTGACTACACTTAACAAGAGAAAGTAGTTCCTTGGTTAATCTGTTGTAATCCTTCGAATCGGTAATGTGATATTACTTATTGACACTGCTCTATTCCCATCAACGCATTTCGCCACTTACAATGGCTTTATCAAGACAATCTCTCCTGATTATAAGGCTACCTTAGTTTGGCCATTTTTGCCTGTTAATTACAGAGGTGGATATCCATTCTTTCATACTTTGAGCTCCTATTTATCAGTTTTTATTGTTTTTTGGTATGACCGGTCATATATATATATATCTATGTTTGTTTTTAAATAAATTCTATATAATCTATGTTATATATATCTCATTGTAGTCACTTTTATTTTAAATAATCCATAAGGATTGTTTTTATACTTTACGTATATACATACTTTGTATCTTAGAGACCTCCTATAGAGATTTCTTACGGTTTACCCCCAAAGCTGTTAGCGCACATACACACCTTCTTATCATTATAAACTTGTTTTTGTGCTTTCTGCTTTATGGAAGCAGAATAGTATATGTGCAGGGGTTAGATTTGCGCACCAATTGCTTTTGTTAATTTGTGTAATACATTTATTCGGTTTATTGTGATATGGGTTAATGGCAGATTAGGGGGTTAATATACTTTATTAATTATTGCGTGTGGGGTTGGCAGTTGATGGTTAGATAGATATTGCACATGCGTTAGAGGTTTGTGGTAATATTTTTAGGCAGTAACAGGAGTTACGGTTCTTTCATACTCAGCGCAAGGCTTGCTGCACCTGCCTATGTATGGCGAGGTGAAAATGGAGTAACATTTCTGTATTTTCGCTGTGTAAGTACTTGCGCTTAATATGTGATACTGATTTGCGATGCGGTTCTATGTTAACTTATGGGAATAAAAATTGCGGGTGACGAGTGAAATATACGCGCCACATTTATATGCGGCGCCGTATATGTGATACCAACACCGCGTAAAAACCGGCATCACCGGCTTTTGCGGGCGACGCCGCATATGTAATCTTGCCCCTAGTTAGCCAATCACAAGAGACATCATGTGTGTGCAGGCACCAATCAGCAGCCGGCTCTCACTAGTGTAGGATATGTGCATATTCTTTTTTCAACAAGGGATACCAAGAGAAAGACTCACATTTGAAAATAGAAGTGAATTTAGAAGTGTCTTAAAATTACATGCTCTGGGGTATATTTATCAAGGTCTGGCGGACCTGATCCGACACTGCGGATCAGGTCTGCCAGACCTCGCTGATATGGCGAGCAATACGCTCGCCGAATTCAGCATTGCGCCAGCAGCTCACAAGAGCTGCTGGTGCAAGACGCCCGCCCCCTGCAGATCAACTGGGGTGTCCAATCAACCTGATCGTACTCGATCGGGTTATATTGTGGCGATGTCTGTCCGCCTGCTCAGAGCAGGCGGACAGGTTATGGAGCAGCGGTCTTTGTGACCGCGGCTTCATAACTGCTGTTTCTGGCGAGCCTGCAGGCTCGCCAGAAACACGGGGCATCAAGCTCCAATCGGAGCTTGATACATATGCCTCTCTGTCTGAATCATGCAAGTTTAATTTTCGACTACCCTATCCCTTTAAAGGGACGTAAAACTTTATTTTTTATTTTTTATTTGTTGCCTGAAAACAAGAGCATTCTTTTAAACACTTATTTTAGCTGTTTGTAAAATGTAGATTCCTGTACTTAGAATAAAATATATACACTATTTTATTTCTATGGCTTTGGGGCATGTCACTGTTGACCAATAGAGTTGTTGGAGATTTGCTTTAATTTAATTGGTTTCATGTAAAAAAAAAAGGGGGGGGGAGGGCATTTTTAACTAGAGCACTTTCACTTCATGACAGTGAAGCTTTGCGCTCTTGAGAGCGTGCTTCCATAGGATCCAATGGGAGCTTTGTTCTCATACCATCAGACACGACTGAGAACCTAGCGCAGCGAAGGGGTTAAGTCACACAGCAATGGTCAGCAAAGTGTAAATATTTACAGTATATATATTTATGCGTTTACTTGTGTATATAGACATATTAACACACACACATACTGTATATATATATATATATATTATATATAATATATATATATATATATATATATATATATATATATATATATATATATATATATGTATATATATATATAATATATGTATATATATATATATATATATATACACATACACATATATTTGCAGTACTAAACACAGTTCCCAACAACCCACACACTTTAACCCCTAAAAACGTTTTTTTGCATTTTTTTAACCAAAATAAAGATGCTACAAATTTCTGAACTAGCCACACATTTCACTACCAAACACAACAGTAAATGATACCCTTAAATGGATGGTAATTGAAAAAACTAATTTGCCTTCACGGGAGGTTATATAGTGAAATTACTCCACAAAAGAGAGGCATTTTGGATATTTACATTGAACACACGTACGCCTAAGGGTTATAACTCTGTATTTGACATTATCAATTATTGAGAATAAATAATATAATTTATACCTATAGTAGATACTACAGAGTATATTTCACTCCGGAATAATTGATAATGCTTCTTTACAATTTAGCATATGTAAATATCAGGTTCACACTTTCTGTTTGGGATGACTCTAATCAGGGTAAAGATTAGTAAAAACCAGTATACTATTAATCAAATATATATATGAGCAAAGGAATTTGTGTTGGCTAGCCTAGCAGGTATATGTTAACATTAAACATTTTACACTATTCCTGTATTCTTACTATACTTCGTATGATCTAACTTCAATACTGTGAATTAATATACCTGCAGCATAATGTTGAAATTCATATATGTAAATTGGATTTCCATTACAGTAAAAACCCACCACCCACACAACCAAACCCCCCCAAATAAAACCCTATCTAAATAAACCTAAGCTCCAATCAGCCAATAGAATGTGATCTCAATTCTATTGGCTGATTGGATTGGATTGATTTTTTCACCTTTAATTCCGATTGGCTGATAGACATCTTGGATGACGTAATTTAAAGGAAAATTAATTCTTGAAGAGCCAGCGAAAGAAGAGGATGCTTCGCACCGGATGTCTTGAAGATGGAGCCCGCTCCGCATTGGAAGGATAAAGATAGAAGATGCCGTCTGGATGAAGACTTCTGCTCGTCTGGAGGATGACTTCTTGCCACTTGGATGAAGACTTCTCCCGGCTTCATTGAGGATGGATGTCCGGCCTTCAAAACTGTAAGTGGATCTTCGGGGGTTAGTGTTAGGTTTTTTTAAGGGTTTATTGGGTGGGTTTTATTTTTAGATTAGGGGTTTGGGCAAGGAAAAAGAGCTACATGCCCTTTTAAGGGCAATGCCCATCCAAATGCCCTTTTCAGGGCAATGGGGAGCTTAGGTTTATTTAGATAGGGTTTATTTGGGGGGTTTGGTTGTATGGGTGGTGGGTTTTACTGTTGGGGGGTTGTTTGTATTTTGTATTTTTTTAAAAGAGCCGATTGATTTGGGGCAATGCCCCACAAAAGGCAATTTTAATGCTATTGGCAGTTTAGTTTAGGCTAGGTTTTTTTTTTATTTGGGGGGGGGTTATTTTGGGCTATTAGATGAGGTTAATTAGTTTAAATATTTGATAATTGATTTTTTACTTTGTGTTAATTTAGTGTTTATTTTTTTTTTTTGTAATTTAGTTAATTGTATTTAATTAATGTAATTTATTTAATTTTAGTGTAATGTTAGGTGTTAGGTTTTATTTTACAGGTAAATTTGTATTTATTTTAAATAGGTAGTTAGTAAATAGTTAATAACTATTTACTAACTATTCTACCTAGTTAAAATAAATACAAACTTAGCTGTGAAATAAAAACAAAACAATAAGGGTAGTGTGTACAGCGCCTAAGGCTGAGGAATGAATGGGTTGCTGGCTTAGCTATGAAGAAAGTACTGGCAAAAGTCAGTATTTATTTACACTCTAAGGTGCATAGAGGATAGCAACAATAATGGCAATAAAATGACATAAAAACATAATTTATGTAAGAACTTACCTGATAAATTCATTTCTTTCATATTAGCAAGAGTCCATGAGCTAGTGACGTATGGGATATACATTCCTAACAGGAGGGGCAAAGTTTCCCAAACCTCAAAATGCCTATAAATACACCCCTCACCACACCCACAAATCAGTTTAAACGCATAGCCAAGAAGTGGGGTGATAAGACAAAAGTGCGAAAGCATAAAAAAATAAGGAATTGGAATAATTGTGCTTTATAAAAAAATCATAACCACCACAAAAAGGGTGGGCCTCATGAACTCTTGCTAATATGAAAGAAATGAATTTATCAGGTAAGTTCTTACATAAATTATGTTTTCTTTCATGTAATTAGCAAGAGTCCATGAGCTAGTGACGTATGGGATCCCTAGAGAGGGAGGGATAAAATAAAGACAGCCAATTCGCTGAAAATAATCCACACCCAAAATAAAGTTAAATCTTATAATGAAAAAAACTGAAATTATAAGCAGAAGAATCAAACTGAAACAGCTGCCTGAAGAACTTTTCTACCAAAAACTGCTTCAGAAGAAGAAAACAAAATGGTAGAATTTAGTAAAAGTATGCAAAGAAAACCAAGTTGCTGCTTTGCAATTCTGATCAACCGAAGCTTCATTCCTAAACGCCCAGGAAGTAGAAACTGACCTAGTAGAATGAGCTGTAATCCTTTGAGGCGGAGTTTTACCCGACTCGACATAAGCATGATTGAATTAAGATTTCAACCAAGACGCCAAAGAAATGGCAGAGGCCTTCTGACCTTTCCTAGAACCGGAAAAGATAACAAATAGTCTTTCGGAAATTCTTAGTAGCTTCAACATAATATTTCAAAGCTCTAACTACATCCAAAGAATGCAATGATCTCTCCTTAGAATTCTTAGGATTAGGGACACAATGAAGGAACCACAATTTCTCTACTAATGTTGTTAGAATTCACAACCTTAGGTAAAAATTTAAAAGAAGTTCGCAACACCGCCTTATCCTGATGAAAATCAGAAAAGGAGATTCACAAGAAAGAGCAGATAATTCAGAAACTCTTCTAGCAGAAGAGATGGCCAAAAGAAACAAAACTTTCCAAGAAAGTAATTTTAATGTCCAGTGAATGCATAGGTTCAAACGGAGGAGCTTGAAGAGCCCCCAGAACCAAATTCAAACTCCAAGGAGGAGAAATTGACTTAATAACGGGTTTTATACGAACCAAAGCTTGTACAAAACCAATGAATATCAGGAAGATTAGCAATCTTTCTGTGAAAAAGAACAGAAAGAGCAGAGATTTGTCCATTCAAGGAACTTGCAGACAAACCTTTATCCAAACCATCCTGAAGAAACTGTAAAATTCTCGGAATTCTAAAAGAAAAAATGATGAGAAAGACACCAAGAAATGTAAATCTTCCAGACTTGATAATATATCTTCCTAGATACAGATTTACGAGCCTGTAACATAGTATTAATCACAGAGTCAGAGAAACCTCTTTGACTGAGAATCAAGCGTTCAATCTCCAGACCTTCAAATTTAAGGATTTGAGATCCTGATGGAAAAAAGGACCTTGCGACAGAAGGTCTGGTCTTAACGGAAGAGTCCACGGTTGGCAAGTGGCCATCCGGACAAGATCCGCATACCAAAACCTGTGAGGCCATGCTGGAGCCACCAGCAGAACAAACGAGCATTCCTTCAGATCTTGGAAATTACTCTTGGAAGAAGAACTAGAGGCGGAAAGATATAGGCAGGATGATACTTCCAAGGAAGTGACAATGCATCCACTGCTTCCGCCTGAGGATCCCTGGATCTGGACAGATACCTGGGAAGCTTCTTGTTTAGATGAGAAGCCATCAGATCTATTTCTGGAAGTCCCCACATCTGAACAATCTGAAGAAATACCTCTGGGTGAAGAGACCATTCGCCCGGATGTAACGTTTGGCGACTGAGATAATCCGCTTCCCAATTGTCTATACCTGGGATATGAACCGCAGAAATTAGACAGGAGCTGGATTCCGCCCATACCAGTATTCGAGATACTTCTTTCATAGCCAGAGGACTGCGAGTCCCTCCCTTGATGATTGATAT
This sequence comes from Bombina bombina, assembly GCF_027579735.1. Taxonomy (NCBI): domain Eukaryota; kingdom Metazoa; phylum Chordata; class Amphibia; order Anura; family Bombinatoridae; genus Bombina; species Bombina bombina. The sequence goes on from NC_069510.1 coordinate 44,061,999, forward strand.
ATGCCACAGTTGTGACATTGTCCGTCTGAAAACAAATGAACGACTCTCTCTTTAGAAGAGGCCATGACTGAAGAGCTCTGAAAATTGCACGGAGCTCCAAAATATTGATTGGTAATCTCACCTCCTGAGATTCCCAAACCCCTTGTGCTGTCAAAGACCCCCAAACAGCTCCCCAACCTGTCAGACTTGCATCTGTTGAAATCACAGTCCAGGTTGGAAGAACAAAAGAAGCCCCCTGAAATAAACGATGGTGATCTGTCCACCACGTCAGAGAGTGTCGTACAATCGGTTTAAAGATATCAATTGGGATATCTTTGTATAATCCCTGCACCACTGATTCAGCATACAAAGCTGAAGAGGTCGCATGTGAAAACGAGCAAAGGGGATCGCGTCCGATGCAGCAGTCATAAGACCTAGAATTTCCATGCATAAGGCTACCGAAGGGAATGATTGAGACTGAAGGTTTCGACAAGCTGAAACCAATTTTAGACGTCTCTTGTCTGTCAGAGACAGAGTCATGGACACTGAATCTATCTGGAAACCTAAAAAGGTTACCCTTGTCTGAGGAATCAATGAACTTTTCGGTAAATTGATCCTCCAACCATGATCTCGAAGAACAATACAAGTCGATTCGTATGAGATTCTGCTAAATGAGAAGACTGAGCAAGTACCAAGATATCGTCCAAATAAGGAAATACCACAATACCCTGTTCTCTGATTACAGACAGAAGGGCACCGAGAACCTTTGTAAAAATCCTTGGAGCTGTTGCTAGGCCAAACGGCAGAGCCACAAACTGGTAATGCTTGTCTAGGAAAGAGAATCTCAGAAACTGATAGTGATCTGGATGAATCGGAATATGCAGATATGCATCCTGTAAATCTATTGTGGACATATAATGCCCTTGCTGAACAAAAGGCAGAATAGTCCTTATAGTTACCATTTTGAAATGTTGGTATCCTTACATAATGATTCAATATTTTTAAATCCAGAACTGGTCTGAAGGAATTCTCCTTCTTTGGTACAATGAAGAGATTTGAGTAAAACCCCAGCCCCTGTTCCAGAACTGGAACTGGCATAATTACTCCAGCCAACTCTAGATCTGAAACACATTTCAGAAATGCTTGAGCCTTTACTGGATTTACTGGGACACGGGAAAGAAAAAAATCTTCTTGCAGGAGGCTTTATCTTGAAGCCTATTCTGTACCCTTCTGAAACAATGTTCTGAATCCAAAGATTGTGAATTGAATTGATCCAAATTTCTTTGAAAAATCGTAATCTGCCTCCTACCAGCTGGGCTGGAATGAGGGCCGCACCTTCATGTGGACTTAGGAGCTGGCTTTGGCTTTCTAAAAGGCTTGGATTTATTCCAGACTGGATATGGTTTCCAAACTGATACCGCTCCTGTAGGGGAAGGATCAGGCTTTTGTTCCTTATTGTGACGAAAGGAAACGAAAACGATTATTAGACCTAAATTTACCTTTAGATTTTTTATCCTGTGGTAAAAAAGTTCCTTTCCCTCCAGTAACAGTTGAAATAATAGAATCCAACTGAGAACCAAATAATTTATTACCCTGGAAAGAAAGGGAAAGCAAAGTTGACTTAGAAGACATATCAGCATTCCAAGTTTTAAGCCATAAAGCTCTTCAAGCTAAAATAGCTAGCGACATATACCTGACATCAACCCTAATGATATCAAAGATGGCATCACAAATAAAATTATTAGCATGTTGAAGAAGATTAACAATGCTATGAGAATTATGATCTGTTACTTGTTGCGCTAAAGCTTCTAACCAAAAAGTTGAAGCTGCAGCAACATCCGCTAAAGATATAGCAGGTCTAAGAAGATTACCTGAACATAAGTAAGCTTTTCTTAGAAAGGATTCAATTTTCCTATCTAAAGGATCCTTAAAGGAAGTACTATCTGCCGTAGGAATAGTAGTACGCTTAGCAAGAGTAGAGATAGCCCCATCAACCTTAGGGATTTTGTCCCAAAACTCTAATCTGTCAGATGGCACAGGATATAATTGCTTAAAACGTTTAGAAGGAGTAAATGAATTACCCAAATTATTCCATTCCCTGGAGATTACTTCAGAAATAGCATCAGGGACAGGAAAAACTTCTGGAATAACTACAGGAGATTTAAAAAACCTTATTTAAACGTTTAGATTTAGTATCAAGAGGACCAGAATCCTCTATTTCTAATGCAATTAAGACTTCTTTAAGTAAAGAACGAATAAATTCCATTTTGAACAAATATGAAGATTTATCAGCATCAACCTCTGAAACAGAATCCTCTGAACCAGAGGAGTCATTATCAGAATGATGATGTTCATTTAAAAATTCATCTGAAAAATGAGAAGTTTTAAAAGACCTTTTACGTTTACTAGAAGGAGGAATAACAGACATAGCCTTCTTAATGGATTTAGAAACAAAATCTCTTATGTTAACAGGAACACTCTGAGTATTAGATGTTGATGGAACAACAACAGGTAATGTAACATTACTAAAGGAAATATTATCTGCATTAACAAGTTTGTCATGACATTCATTACAAACAACAGCTGAGGAACAGATACCACAAGTTTACAGCAAATACACTTAACTTTGGTAGATCCAGCATCGGGCAGCGATTTTCCAGAAGTATCTTCTGACTCAGGGTCAATCTGGGACATCTTGCAATATGTAATAGAAAAAACAACATATAAAGCAAAATTGATCAAATTCCTTAAATGACAGTTTCAGGAATGGGAAAAAATGCCAGTGAACAAGCTTCTAGCAACCAGAAGCAATAAACAATGAGACTTAAATAATGTGGAGACAATAATGACGCCCATATTTTTTAACGCCAAAAAAGACGCCCACATTATTTGGCGCCTAAATGCTTTTGGCACCAAAAATTACGCCACATCCGGTAACGCCGACACTTTTGGCGCAAAAAAACGTCAAAAATGACGCAACTTCCGGTGACAAGTATGACGCCGGAAATAACAAAGAAAATTTTTTTTGCGCCAAAAAAGTCCGCGGCCAAGAATGAAGCAATAAAATGAAGCATTTTCAGCCCCCGCGAGCCTAACAGCCCACAGGGAAAAAAGTCAAATTTTAAGGTAAGAAAAAAATTGATTATTCAAATGCATTATCCCAAATAATGAAACTGACTGTCTGAAATAAGGAATATTGAACATCCTGAATCAAGGCAAATAAATGTTTAAACACAAATATTTAGAACTTTATATAAAAGTGCCCAACCATAGCTTAGAGTGTCACAGAAAATAAGACTTACTTACCCCCAGGACACTCATCTACATGTTTGTAGAAAGCCAAACCAGTACTGAAACGAGAATCAGCAGAGGTAATGGTATATATATAAGAGTATATCGTCGATCTGAAAAGGGAGGTAAGAGGATGAATCTCTACGACCGATAACAGAGAACCTATGAAATAGACCCCGTAGAAGGAGATCACTGCATTCAAATAGGCAATACTCTCCTCACATCCCTCTGACATTCACTGCACGCTGAGAGGAAACCGGGCTCCAACTTGGCTGCGGAGCGCATATCAACGAAGTATCTAGCACAAACTTACTTCACCACCTCCACAGGAGGCAAAGTTTGTAAAACTGAATTGTGGGTGTGGTGAGGGGTGTATTTAAAGGCATTTTAAGGTTTGGGAAACTTTGCCCCTCCTGGTAGGAATGTATATCCCATACGTCACTAGCTCATGGACTCTTGCTAATTACATGAAAGAAACTAACAATAAAATTTACAATAAAACTCATGGATCCATGCTATAAAAACAATACAACTCATAACAAAACTCCATGAGTTTTATTGTAAATTTTATTGTTAGTTTTATGTCATTTTATTGCCATTATTGTTGCTATCTCTATGCACCTTAGAGTGTAAATAAATACTGACTTTTGCCAGTACTTTCTTCATAGCTAAGCCAGCAACCATTCATTCCTCATCCTTAGGCGCTGTACACACCACCCTTATTATTTTGTACTCTTCAGGGCTAGTTAGGAGCCTTTTGTGCACAGCTTGAGGACCCACCTTAGCACTAGGTTACTACCATTTTCTTTCCAAACAAAAATAAAACCTAAGATAGCTACAATGTAACTATTAGTTATATTGTAGCTAGCTTAGGGTTTATTTTATAGGTAACTATTTAGTTTTAAATATGTATTAGTTAGGTAATAATAGTAAGTTTTATTTAGATTTATTTTAATTATATTAAAGTTAGGGGTGTTAGGGTTAGGTTTAGGGGTTAATATATTTATTTACTGTTAGTTATGTGGGGAGGCCAGTGGTTTAGGGGTTAATAACTTTAGTTATAGTGGCGGCGGCGGCGACATTGGGGGCGGCAGATTAGGGGTTAATAAGTGTAGGTAGGTGGCGGCGACATTGGGTGCAGCAGATTAGGGGTTAATATGCGTAGGTAGGTTTGCGGCAATGTCTGGGGCAGCAGATTAGGGGTAAATAAGTGTAATGTAAGGTGTCAGCAATGTCGGGGCGCAAGATTAGGGTGTTTAGACTTGGGGTTTATGTTAGGGTGTTAGGTGTAAAACATAACTTTTCTTACCCCCATAGGAATCAATGGGGCCTGCGTTACGGAGCTTTACGCTCCATTATTGCAGGTGTTAGGCTTTTTTTTTGCCGGCTCTCATCCTTGATGTCTATGGGGAAATCGTGCAACGAGCACGTAAAAACCAGCTCAAAGAAGCGCTGGTATTTGTGTGCGGTATGGAGCTCAACGCTGCCATATTGCCTGCTAAAGCCAGGTTTTTGCAAGCCTGTAATAGCAGCGCTATTAAAGGTGAGCTGTGGAAATAACTTGCAAGTTAGTACCGAGCCGCTTATAACGCAAAACTCGTAATCTGGCTGAGTGTTTTTTATCAAGCATCTCTGATTAGAATTCCAAGTGAATAGCAAATAAATATGATAGTCCTGCATAGGACAAGCATAGATTATATTCAAAGTAAATGTTTTCTGCTCTATAATATATATATATATATTAGCAATTTTATAGTACACACAAATTTAATGTTTCACATAAATAAGGATTAATGTATCTTTATGATTGCTTATCCTTTAATATTTAGTTTAGGTGTGTTCTTGCAATAAAGGTAATAATATTATTTGCTATACATTTATATAATCTTTGTAACTATGAGCTCATAAGATTAGATTCTACTATGTATTATGATTCTATTAGATGTATAATAGCCCTTTAAATGTAATTAGAAGCTAAACATGTGACTATAATAAACTACCAATAAAAGCGAAGACTTTCGTTTAAATCAAGTTGTTTTTTTAAAGGGACATAATACTTATATGCTAAATCACTTGAAACTGATGCAGTATAACTGTAAAAAGCTGACAGGAAAATATCACCTGAGCATCTCTATGTAAAAAAGGAAGATATTTTACCTCACAATCTCCTCAGCTCAGCAGAGTAAGTTCTGTGTAAAAAGTTATACTTAGCTGCTCCCAGCTGCAGGTAAAAAAAAATAAAAAAAATGAAGAAATGAACAGCAGCCAATCAGCATCAACAGTGCTGAGGTCATGAACTCTTTTACTGTGATCTCATGAGATTTCACTCAACTCTCATGAGATTTTATTGTAAACTTCCTTACACTGTATAGGGAAATAAGATGAGTGTGCACGAAAGCTCACTCCTTCCGCTGTCCCGGGACAGACATACTAATTTGTTGCTTAGAAGTCCTTTACAATTGGATGTGGATACTGAGGAACTTTTGATGTAAAATATCTTTCTTTTTTACATAGATATGTTCAGGTGATATTTTCTAGTCAGCTTTTTACAGCTATACTGCATCACTTTCAAGTGTTTAAACATTTGGGTATTATGGCCCTTTAAGCAAGGCCATGTCTATGATTAAGGCACTCGCGCAGAAACATATCAGACACTTCTAGCTAAACTTTTCAATTGGTAAAATAAAAGCTTTGTTTTAACAGCACTGAGGATCCTAGCCGGTTTGTTCTTTGATTACGTTTGCAACTTATCCTCATACACCTGGCATTATCCTCTACTGCTGCATTGGGCTGGAATCTTTTTGATGCAGATGCGCAGGCTGTTTTTGAGGGAGCCGTTACAGATCTGAACACAAAACGCACTACAGTGGACATGGATCATCAATTTTGCAGCAAACAAGAGGAAGAGATATAGGGGCATATGTATCAAGCTCCGTATGAAGCTTGATGCCCCGTGTTTCTGGCGAGCCAGCAGTTATGAAGCAGCAGTCACAAAGACCGCTGCTCGATAACCTGTCCGCCTGCTCTGAGCAGGCGGACACACATCGCCGGAAATCAACCCGATCGAGTAAGATCGGGTTGATTGACACCCCCTGCTGGCGGCCAGTCTGCAGGGAGCAAACAAATGCACTCACAGGACTTTTTCGAGGGGAATAACAGAGGTTAAGTTTAATGAAATGTTTTCGGGTATGCACTACCATTCATCAGCAGTATAGTATATATATATATATATATATATATATATATATTATATATATATATATATATATATATATATATATATATATATATATATATATATATATATATATACACACATAAGCATATACATATATATTTGCTGTATAAAACACAGTTCCCATAGACTGCAATGTAAAGGCACTTTTCAGTGCAGTTTTTCTTTTTCTAACAACCCACACCCACACACTTTAACCCCTAAAAACGGCTTTTTGCATTTTTTTAACAAAAAATAAAGATGCTACATTTTTTTTATTCAAAAAGGAAACTCACACACTATTTTGGGGTCAATTGGAGGATATTTTTAAAATTAACCAGAGGTCTAACCTGACCGAGCTCGCGGTAGCATTAACTAACCACTTGTACTGCCTGGTTATTTATTGTGCGCACGTAAACGGGCGAATTTGCCCATTAAAAGGACACATGATAAATTAGCTCTCCACTTCTAATCTAGCCCTAAATAAATGCTAGCTAGATTGATGCATTCAACGAAAATATTAGTCTGAGAATACATTGTAGATGTATTTTTTATAGTTTCATTAACTGTTTAAATTTTGACAAATAAGTGTAAACTTCCAGTGTCTACAAAGCAATGGGAGCTGCCATGTTGTAACTTAGGTTACCTTCTCTGCTGTAACCAATTAGGGACAGTAATAAATAGGTCACTAGAGTGTGCAGCCAGTGGTTATGTGGAATAGAACAGTGTTCTGCACTTCCATTTCTAACAGGAGCTGAAAAGCTCACAATTTCAGAATGGAATTACAAGAAAAGGGGACAAAATAAATAATGAAAGTATATTGCAGAGCTTTTTTATATATATATGATTTACCATTTTATATTACCATCTAAAAGTGTTTAATGTCCCTTTAACATATGTAGTGTGTGTGTGTTTGTATAATGTTTATGAGGTGTGTGGGTATATTGTTTATGGCGTGTGTGTAGTGTTTGTGCAATGATTGTATAGTGTGTGTGTAATTTTTGTGTGATGTGTAGCGTTTATACAGTGGATGTAGTGCTTGTGTGAATTGCTTGTGTAGTATGTATGTTTAATGTTTGCATACTGTGTGGTTGTAGTATTTGTGTGGTGTGTGTAATATTTGTATAGTGTTTGCGTGGTGTGTGTGTAGTGTTTGTATAGTGTTTCTGCAGTGTGCCTGTAGTGTTTTTGTTTAGTGTTTGTGTGGTGTATGTGTAGTGTTTGTATAGTGGGTGTAGTGTTTGTGTGGTGTGTGTGTAGTATTTGTATAGTGTTTGCGTGGTGTGTGTGAAATGTTTGTATAGTGTTTGCATGGTGTGTGTAGTGTTTGTATAGTGGGTGTAGTGTTTGTGTTGTGTGTGTGTAGTGTTTGTATAGTGTTTGCATGGTGTGTGTGAAATGTTTGTATAGTGTTTGCATGGTGTGTGTGGTGTTTGTATAGTGTTTGTGTGGTGTGTGTGTAGTGTTTGTATAGTGTTTGTGTGGGTTGTGTGTAGTGTTTGTATAGTGTTTGCGTGGTGTGTGTGTGAAATGTTTGTATAGTGTTTGCATGGTGTGTGTGTGGTGTTTGTATAGTGTTTGCGTGGTGTGTGTGAAATGTTTGTATAGTGTTTGCATGGTGTGTGTGTGGTGTTTGTGTGGGTTGTGTGTAGTGTTTGCATAGTGTTTGCGTGGTGTGTGTGAAATGTTTGTATAGTGTTTGCATGGTGTGTGTGTGGTGTTTGTATAGTGTTTGCGTGTTGTGTGTGGTGTTTGTATAGTGTTTGCGTGGTGTGTGTGAAATGTGTATATAGGGGCCTATTTAACAAATGTCTGTCTGACATGATCCGATCAGCGGATTCAGCATTGCACCAGCAACTCTTGTGAACTACTGGTGCAACGCCGCCCCCTGCAGATGGTGTCAATCAACCCGATCGTATTCGAATGGGTTGATTTCACGCGATCTCTGTCCGCCTCCTCAGAGCAGGCGGACAGGTTATGGAACAGCGGTCTTTAGACCGCTGATTCATAACTGGTGTTTCTAGCGAGCCTGGAGGCTCGCCAGAAACACAGAGCTTGATAAATGGGCCCCAGTGCGTTTGCGTGGTGTGTGTATAGTGTTTGTATAGTGTTTGCGTGGTGTATGTATAGTGTTTGTGTGGTGTCTGTATAGTGTTTGTATGGTGTTTGTATAGTTTTTGTGTGGTGTTTGTATAGTGTTTGTGTGGTGTTTGTATAGTGTTTGCGTGGTGTATGTATAGTGTTTGTGTGGTGTCTGTATAGTGTTTGTGTGGTAACATAGTAACATAGTAACATAGTAGATAAGGTTGAAAAAAGACTGAAGTCCATCGAGTTCAACCTATACAAATCTAAAATACTTACAAAAAGCTCCAGTTAAGCTTAAATAAACCCCATTAAAATGTGACCCATTTAATACTAGCAATCATATCCATGAATTTTGTTTATATACAGAAATTTATCCAGACTATTTTTAAATGTATCTATGGTATTGGCATTCACTACCTCCTTTGGTAATGAGTTCCACAATTTTATTGCTCTTACAGTGAAAAAAACGTTTCCGTTGCAGGAGATTAAATCTCCTTTCCTCCAACCTTAAATTATGACCTCTTGTCAGAACCAATTTTCTTGGAATAAAAAGAGCTTCTGCCATCTCTGCATATGGGCCTTGAATATATTTATATAAAGTAATCATGTCACCTCTCAAGCGCCTTTTTTCTAAAGAGAACAGACCCAGTTTGGCTAGCCTCTCCTCATAGGTTAATTTCTCCAATCCCCTTATTAGCTTTGTGGCCCTTCTCTGAACTTTTTCTAGTTCTGCAATATCTTTTTTAGCAATCGGTCCCCAGAACTGCACTCCAAACTCAAGGTGAGGTCTTACCAGGGCTTTATATAATGACAGAATTATGCTTTCCTCCCTTGAATCAATGCCTCTTTTAATACATGCTAGTATCTTATTAGCCTTTGAAGCCGCTGCCCTGCATTGTGCACTCATATTTAGCTTGTTATCTATTACTACTCCCAAATCCCTTTCCTCCTGTGTTTGGCTAAGTCTTGTCCCATTTAAAAAATACATAGCCTGCTTATTTTTACTTCCAAAAATGTAGAACCTTACATTTTTCCGTATTAAATCTCATTTTCCATTCACTTGCCCATAGTTCTAATTTTAGCAAATCCCTTTGCAAAGAGAGTTCATCCTGCTCTGACCTAATGACCTTACTTAACTTAGTATCATCTGCAAAAATAGAGATGTCGCTATTTAATCCTTGCTCCAAGTCATTTATAAAAATATTAAAAAGAACAGGGCCCAGTACTGATCCCTGGGGGACGCCACTGATTACCTTTGTCCAATCTGAGTATGATCCATTTACTGCTACTCGTTGCTCCCTATCTTTTATCCAGTTATTTATCCATGAGCTAACATTTTCAGCTATTCCCAGTCCCTTAATTTTGTGCATTAATCTCTCATGTGGCACTGTATCAAATGCCTTTGCAAAATCTGAGTATATCACATCAACTGATTCCCCCTTTATCTATATTTTTACTTACTTCCTCGTAGAATCTAATTAGATTAGTTTGACATGATCTATTTCTCCTAAAGCCATGCTGATTAGAACTCATAATCTTGTTTACACGAATATGCTCATCAATATAATCCCTTATAATCCCTTCAAATATCTTCCCCACTATTGATGTCAGACTAACTGGTCTATAGCTTCCTGGATCATCCCTGCTTCCCTTTTTGAAGAGTGGCACCACATCAGCTTTACGCCAATCCTGGGGTACCATGCCTGAGGATAATGAGTCTTGAAAAATTAAGAGTAAAGGTTTGTCTATAACAGTGCTAAGTTCACTTAACACCCTTGGGTGTATTCCATCTGGGCCTGGAGTTTTATTTACCTTAATATTTTTAGTTTTTTTCCTGATATCCTCTAAACAAAACCCAGTTAGTGGTATGGACTGGCATGTTCTATTCTGTTCCAAAGTATCATTCAATGGTTCCTCTCTTGTGTATACTGAAGAAAAAAACTGATTTAGTACCTCAGCCTTTTCCCTGTCATTATTTATCATGCTACCCTCCACACATTTTAATGTACCTATATTATCCTTCTTAGATTTTTTGCTATTTATGTACTTAAAGAACCTTTTAGGGTTAGACTTAGAATCCTTGGCAATTAATTTTTTCATTTTCAATTTTGGCTAATTTGATTGCTTTTTTGCATGCTTTGTTACATTCCTTATAAATATTGTATGCTGAGTCTGTACTATTTTCTTTTAATAATTTAAATGCCCTACGTTTTTTCCTAATTTCTTTTAACACATTTTTATTTAGCCATAACGGCTTATTTTTTTTATTTTTATTTTTATAACCATATGGTATGTATTGATATGTATATTTATTTAACACATTTTTAAATATTATCCATTTATCCTCTGTATTTTTATTAGAAAATACATTGTCCCAATTTATATTATTTAATGATTTCCTTAAATCGTTGAATTTTGCTTTCTTGAAATTAAAAGTCTTAGTTAAGCCTTTAAAACACTGCATATGAAAAGAGATTTCAAATGTGACCATGTTATGATCACTGTTACCCAAATGTTCTTTAACTTCTATGTTTGATATTATATCTGTATTGTTTGATAGCACTAAATCCAATATAGCTTTACTCCTAGTTGGCTCCTCTATTAATTGTGACAAGAAGTTATCCCTGAGAACATTTAAAAATCTATCCCCCTTAGCTGAATTACTAGTTTCATTGGCCCACTTTATATCAGGGTAGTTAAAATCTCCCATAATTACAGCACTGTTATTAGCAGCCTTACTTATTTGGATAAGTAGTTGTTTCCTCCGGGTCACTAATGTTGGGAGGCTTGCATGTTCCTAGTAATATTTTTTTAGGATTTCCCCCCCACTCTTTATTTCAACCCACAGGGTCTCTACATTGTCACTTATATCATAAATATCTTCCCTTATTGTAGGTTTAAGGTCAGGTTTAATATACATGCAGATTCCTCCACCCCTTTTATTATTCCTGTCCCTCCTAAATAATGTATACCCCTCTAAGTTAACTGCCCAGTCATGTGAATCATCCCACCAAGTTTCAGTTATACAGATAACATCATAGTCCTCTTCTGCAACTAAGAGCGACAGCTCCCCCATTTTACCTGTCATGCTTCTTGCATTTGTTGTCATACATTTAATTTTCATGTGCTTTCTGCTGCTACTTGGTGTACTTTCCTCTATACTTTCTAATGTGACATTTCTTAATTCATCCCTTCCTTGAGATATTAATGGAGTGACATATTCAGACACTGATCTCTCTGTTCTATTTTGTTCAAATTGACCCTCCCCCCCTTTGCCTAGTTTAAAAGGTTCTCTAAACGTGCTACCATCCTTTCCCCCAACACACCTGTTTGTATAGTTTTTGTGTGGTGTTTGTATAGTGTTTGTGTGGTGTTTGTATAGTGTTTGTGTGGTGTTTGTATAGTGTTTGTGTGGTATTTGTATAGTGTTTGTGTGGTGTTTATATAGTGTTTGTGTGGTGTTTGTATAGTGTTTGTGTGGTGTTTGTATAGTGTTTGTGTGGTGTTTGTATAGTGTTTGTGTGGCGTCTGTATAGTGTTTGTGTGGTGTTTGTATAGTGTTTGTGTGGTGTTTGTATAGTGTTTGTGTGGCGTTTGTATAGTGTTTGTGTGGTGTTTGTATAGTGTTTGTGTGGTGTTTGTATAGTGTTTGTGTGGTGTTTGTATGGTGTTTGTATAGTGTTTGAGTGGCGTTTGTATAGTGTTTGTGTGGTGTTTGTATAGTGTTTGTATGGTGTTTGTATAGTGTTTGTATAGTGTTTGAGTGGTGTTTGTATAGTGTTTGTGTGGTGTTTGTATAGTGTTTGCGTGGTGTTTGTGTGGTGTTTGTATAGTGTTTGTGTGGTGTTTGTATAGTGTTTGTATGGTGTTTGTATAGTGTTTGTGTGGTGTTTGTATAGTGTTTGCGTGGTGTTTGTATAGTGTTTACCTGGTGTTTGTGTGGTGTGTGTGTGTGGTGTGTGAGTAGCCTGACTTAAATACATGACTATTAATATATGACTTAAACATATACATGCTACAGATACACAAACACTGTTCTCACTGCTCTCTAGGCTACAGCACCCTGCAGAACAATATCTAATACTACAACTCACACAAACCTCTGCTACCAAATGCTGTTACTGAGTATGGGGTCAATTATTTTTTACAACATTTTGCATATCTCAGCAACCACTGCTTTAACCAAAAAAAGCAACTACAAGACAATAAAAACAAATTTGATAAAGATTAAAGTGACTGTAAAGTTTGCGGAATGAGTGCCTGGTTTTTAAAAATCCTATTAAAAACAGGGGCACTTTCATTCATCAAACTTTACATTTCACTGGTTTTGTTAAAATACTTATCTTTTCTTCTTGAAAGCCGCTCCAGCGCTTCCCCTGCCCGTCGCAAGCCTCTTCATATGTTAGCAATGACGATTCCAGCATCCTCCAATCACGGCTTCCCCCCAGGGGAATCATTGTCTAAAGCAATTAGATTGGAGGAAGGCCCGGATGGTCATTTCTGATGTAGGAAGAGGCTTGAGACGGGCGGGGTAAGTGCTGAAGCGGCTTTCACGAAGAAAAGGTAAGTATTTTAACAAAACCAGGGAAATGTAAAGTTTGATGAATGAAAATGCCCCTGTTTTTAATAGGATTATTAAAAATCGGGCACTGGTTCATCAAAATTTAAATTCACTTTAATGTAACATTTTCGTTACAGATTTTGTTCTCACTTTCAATGTTAAGCGAAGGAAAAAGTACCTTTTATAAAAAAAAAACCCACAAATTTGCAACATTTCCAGTCAATAAAAATGGCAATAAAATTTCCCACTTCAAAACTTTTTTTTTTGGTGAGCTAACTGTTTGAATTGTTCTCTAATCAGTGCTCTAGCCATACGGCACTTATTTTTTTGTAGCTAGAGCACCTATTGGAGAACAGCTCAAACCAGTTAGCTCAGCAAAAAAAAATAGTTTTGAAGTGGACGGCCGGAGCACAGGGTATTAGAATGGCACGGCGAGATTCAAAAGTCATTTAAAGCGTATCTTCATTAGAAGATGTAAAGTTTACCATCACTTTAAACAGTCTAGCTCACTTACAAATGTTTTAGGTTTTGAAATACCAGAAGCTTCTTTGTAATGCAAACACTATTGACTAAATTCACTAAGATTCACTCCATCTACGTATCTGTCTTTCTATCTATGTACCTGTCTATTAATCTGTCCATATATCTGTCTGTCTATACAACTCACTTGTATCTTTTCTACCTGTCTGTCCACCCATCCATCTGATTGTCCATCTATCTGAAATAACTTCACAAATTTCCACCCTGACTGTTTCGGAAACAAATAGTTCATTATTTTATGTAATAAACAGTAACCAGCACCTGATACATTTTTATACGGCTATGGATCACACATGTGCGTGCACTCTAATTAATAACCATTTAACAATGAGGTGAACTAAAGCAACCAGCCCATTAAAAAAACAAAAACCTGCATCCTAATTGCACTATTTATAAAACAGTACGTACAGACATCTGAGGAAGAGGCCTCTGAGGTTATGAAAGCTTATGTGACAAAACGTGCATATGCTGATCCTATAAAAAGAATACATCATACTTTACTTTATTATAATAATATGAACTAGGGAGTGAAAAAACAAAATCTATCTAAAACACTGCCCTTCACAGCAGAGTCAAAAACAATTGTGGGCTAGATTATAAGTGGAGCGCAAAATATCTCGTTCACATTGCACAAGAGCGCGCTTCTATAGGCTCCAATGGGAGCCTCATTCTCATGCTGTGAGACACGGCATGAGAACTAGCGCAGCGAAGGGGGTAAGTCGCACAGCAATGGGCAGCAAATATAAATATGTACAGTATACACATATTAACACATATATATATATTTACTGGGAACACACAGTCCCCATTGATTCAATGTAAAGGTACTTTCAGTGCTGTTTTTTTTTTCTAACACCCCACAGCCACAAACTTTAGCCCCCGAAAACTGCTTAGTGTGGTTTATTTTTTAAATGATAAAAACAAATTTAATTAAAAACTAAAACATAATTTATTTTGGTGGCAATTAAAGCACTTTTAGAAAATTAACCAGAGATCTGATCTCTATTTCATTTTCTGAGCGCTAATTGCTACCGCAAGCTTGCGGTAGAAATAACCAGCCCCTTGTAATGGGTGGTTATTTATCGGCCGGCCGTAAACGGGCACATTTGCCTGTTTATGGGAGTGTGATAAATTAGCACTTCACTTGTAATCGAGCCCTTTATTGGTCAGTCAATAATGGCTCTAGAAGTACAGGCTTAATTCCTCAAAACACCAACTGGCTGATTTTCACCCTCCCCCTCAGCTCCAGCACAATATTGGCTAAAAAAAATAGATTGTGTTGCTTTTGCATGCTACTGAGCATGTGCAAGAACTCACAATGTATACATATATGCCGTTTGTGATTGGCTGATGACTGTCACCTGATACAGGGGGAAGAAAAATTGAACTAACTTTAATTTGTCAGAAATAATCTACTACTTATTTGTAATTCACACTATTGCATTGTCTTTTAATTATGCATTTGTTGATTGTGCAAATATACTGTATTAAACGGTTCTTTAAAGTCTGCATACATTATATCTTCAGATTATTGAATATTTGGACCTGCCTACTGCTGGTGATTTGCTTCGGAATTTTGATATTACAGATGAGGCCCTCTGTGATAAAAGGTGAATCATTTTTATTTTTGTTAATCAACTGGAAATGCTTTTGCGTATTCTATCAGATGCATCAGCAAGTTCAAGTGTTCTATAGTATTGGGGAATATAGATATTTAAAGGGACATTAAAGTCAAAGGTAAACTTTCATGCTTCAGCTAGACCATGGAGTTTTAAGGGACATTCCAACTTCCATTATCAAAATATATTTGCACACTTTGTGAGGCATGAGATATGACTAAGCATGTGCAAGAGTTCACAGTAAATACATAAATCAGTCTGTGATTGGTCACATGATACAAATACATTTTGAAATTTGTCAGAAAAAAATCTACTGCTCATTTGCATTGTCATTTTATTGTGTACTTAAAGGGACATTAAACACTTTGAGATGGTAATATAAAATGATAAATTGTATATAATAAAACAACTCTGCAATATACTTTCATTATTTATTTTGTCCTCTTTGCCTGTAATTCCATTCTGAAATTGTGAGCTTTTCAGTTCCTGTTAGAAATGGAAGTGCAGAACACTGTTAAATCCAGCACAACCATTGGCTGCACACTCTAGTGACCTATTTATAACTGACCCTAATTGGCCACAGCAGAGAAGGTAACACAAGTTACAACATGGCAGCTCCCAGTGTTTTATAGACACTAAAACTTTACACTTATTTTGTCACTTTTTAAACAACTAATGAAACTTTAAAAAATACATCTACATGTTAGTCTTGGACTAATCTTTTCTTTGAATGCATCATTCTATCTAGCATGTATTTAGTGTTTAATGTCCCTTTAATGATTATACAAGTCTACTGTATTTAACGATCCTTTAATATTCGTCGTCCATTTATTATTGCACAATTCATATCAGCAATGGCAACCTTCCTATTTGCAATACTTAATTGAGTTTAACAACTGTAAAAGAAAAAAAAAGCAAAGCTAAGGAAACAGACCAAAGAAGAAGAAATAAGGCAGCGAAAGTGAGTAACTATTGACATAAACTAAACAAAAAGGCATAAGGTTATATACCTCAAGTGAAGGGACAGTGTCGTTAAAAAGGATATTGTTATTCATCTAAAAGCTCCTGGGAGTGCACTCTACATAAGGACCATCTGATAAAAGGTTGTTAAACCTATTGTGTCACGCAGCTCGCTCCGGTCTTCTGTGTCTGCACTATGTTGTTCTCCATTTCAAGCAGCAGCCTGGGTCCCAGCCCGTTATGTGCACGCTTCGTCTTTGGTCTTCAGGTTCCATGCTGCTCACCCCTTGAAGCCGCCTCTGGTTCCTGGAGGGAACCCTTGAGAGGGGGGCTATGTCACACCGCTCGCTCCGATCTTCTGTGTCGGGCGCCGCTCTGATCTGTTGCCATGGATGCGGCGGTTACCTTAGGTACACGGCGATAAAGTCATTGCCGCACGCCAGGTCTTTCTTGATGCTGGTCCGTATCGCAGCTGTGTGCCCTCCTTGACGTGAATCTGCCCCTATGTAAGTACCTGAGTTACTTACATTCCTTACTAAAGTATAGGTTTGACTAGGTCTTTCCTGGGTGCTGCTACTTTAGCTTTTGTGACACTATTTGACTAACTGTTTGTTGCCAGATCTCTGCTTACCATTGACTACTCTCTTGCTTAATCCCTGAACTGCTGAGATACATTTGGATTGCCTACTTGTTGCCGAACTCTGCTTGTCTCTGACCATTCTCTTCTTTAGACAAACAAAGAAAGTGTTCGTGCACTTCAGATATATGAGGTCTCTAAATGCACAGTGCCTTCAAATGCCCCTCGGATAATAAATAAAAGTAGACATTTGTGACATAATCAGGAAAGCTCTCCCCATATTGACCACTGATGAAAGTTTGGTAGATATTGTTAGGGAGGGTATTTGCTTTGTGTCCCGTAAGGCACAAACCTTGGGGAACATGCTGTCTCCCTCTATGTTACCACGTCAACAAACTCAAAAAAACTGGCTCTCTATTAAACCTGGTTTTTATAAATGTGGAAGTAAAAGGTGTAAGTCTTGTGCTTTTGCATCTTTTGGCACTACTTTTACATCTACGAATTATCAAAAGATATTTGAAATTCGTGAACATATGACGTGCAATTCCTGCTACGTTATATACCTTTTGACCTGTAGGGGGTGCTATAGGCAGTATGTAGGACAAACGACTCGTGCGTTAAAAGATCGCTTTTTAGAGCATTTACGCTCAATTGATGATCCAGAGTCCACTACGCCTATTTCCCTGCATTTCAAAAAACATCACCACTCTGACAGTTCACTGCTGACATTCCAGGCGATCCAACTGATTCCTAGGCACCCAAGAGGTGGCAATAGAGGTATTGCTCTCAGTAAAAGAGAAGTTTACTGGATTTTTCAGTTGGGCACTAGGGTGCCAGCAGGTTTAAACTTTGATTGGGATGTAAAACTTTTTGTAGATCAATAGTATAATTTAGTTTATTTTTACAGGGTTCACTTATTTCGACATAATTGTTGAAATACATTTTTAGTAATTTTTGATAATTTTTTCAGATTAAAAGACATTATTTAATAATTAATTTTATTTTTATTACTGTTATCACTCAGTTTAATACTTACATTTGTATTTAATTAATAATGTCATATCTTTACATTTAGGATGTTTATTATGTCTTTTATTTTATTTTTTGTGTGTTAATTTGAGTATTCATGACAGGACAAAAAATTTGTAGTTTAAAACACATACTTTGCTCATGCTCACCTGCCTTATAGTATTAAGTTCACTTTAATTAACTAATTGATTGCTGTGAGTTAACAGCTCACCTGTATTTAAGGCAGTGTATCATGGGTAGTAAGTATGGTCACTGAGGATGTAACACAAGGAAACGCGTCTGACCAGTCTTTATATTTTTCTACCTTGCTGCCTGTCTTTTGCTGTTTTTCAATCCTACCTGTGGGACAACATTATGCCTAACTGTATATGTGAAGGACTTTCCTAATAAACAGGTATAAATATTCATTTATTTCAACTTTGCTTGGTGTTTTTGTGATTAAGTCTCACTGCTGCCGGGTGCGCTGGAAGATTTTGCTTATTGTATTGTCCTTTGAGCGTTGATGGAGCGCTCAGCTTCCCTTGCACCGGAGCATTGTGAGTGAAACAGGATACGTCATCGGACGTCTAGTGTGTGTTTACTACGTGAAGAGCGTGAAGAGTGTCACGTGAGTGTGAACGGACACAGTTACAGTCTGAGCGCTTTCCCAAGTTGAACGAATAAATAAAAGTACAAACATTATTTCAGGGAGATAAATGCGGACTTACTGTGAGTCGAATCTTCCCTGATACAGTACCACACTCGCTCCTTCTCTGTTTCTCCGCTCTTCCAATCCCCACTGTTTCCGGGTTCAGAGGTCAGTGTATTACGTCCGTTGTTTCCGATAGGAGAGCCCTGTGGGTAAGTCCAAATAGCATCCAGAAATAACGCAATCCCAGACCGGCTCCTCCTTAAACAACTTTATTTCTTCCAATTAAAAATTAAACATCAACAGCACATAAAAAATTGCGGCACAACCTGTCACAACCAAAGACACCTACAGGTTAAGAATAAACACAGACATATGAAGTCGGCTCCCCTTCACATCTTACGCGTTTCGGGATTACCCTTATTCATATGTGCTGTTGATGTCTAATTTTTAATTGGAAGTTGTTTTAGGAGGAGCCGGTCTGGGATTGCTTTATTTCTGGACATTCTCTTCTTTAACATTGGTGCTGTGAAAGATTGCCCTGTCTACCGTGAGTACTGCTCACCTCGTTTCTTATCTGCATTACTTTGTTCTGGGATATTTCCTTATCTTTCCACTTGACGCCGGGATAAGAAGATTACTGGCTAGGATTGGTCTGTATAGAGCTTTCCAAGACTTGCTGTGATAGATTTGCAGAATAGCTTAAAGGGACAGTTTACTCAAAAATGTTCTTCCCTTTTATTTGTTCCAAATGATCCACTTTACCTGCTGGAGTGTATTAAATTGTTTACAAGTATTTCCATTACCCTTATATTGGCATTTAAATTAGTTTATTTAGCCTGTGGTATTCCCACCCATCCTGAAAGTTTATGGCCTGGAGGCCAAGCTGTGTTAACACAGCCAGTAGAAGAAATTACACTCCCAGGGGGTTATAGAAGAGATAAGGTAATAAAATGTTAATTTTCCATTGTTCTCTCCAAGTATTGGTAATTGGTTTATGGACAGATATAAGATAAAGAAGCAGGTATATGTACACAATGTGATAAAGAAATGAGATCTGATTATATCTACAAGCTCAACCCATTTTATTAGCTTGTGGCTTCAAAACACAAAATCAGCTAATTCATATACACAAATAAGCCTTAAAAAGCCAATCTCATACATTTTATACTCTGCAGCTGGTAAAAAAAGTAATTGAAAACACATTAAGGGAAAAACAATTTTACAGTATACTGTCCCTTTTATTTCACACTACATAATACTCCTTACGCTTACAAAGTTTATCCTATTATACTGAGTAAAATAGGATATCAGGAACTTTAATCCTATATACAGTATTCTACGGATATTAGAATTGAAACAACTTTTATACACTTTTTAAGACATATTTTCAAGTAGCAGATATATTATTTTACAGAAAAGTTTTCTAATGTAGGAATTCACTCTTAAAGACAGTTTTTTTTATCGTTTTTTTTTAAATATTTTATTTTCAAGAACACGGCTCCTCATATTTTTTAAAGAATTTGGTGGACCTGGGTCATTTGTATGCATATTAATTGTGGACTGAATATTTTATATGTTTTAAGGACTTTTGTGTGCTGTTTAAGCTAAACTTAAACTTACAAGCTACCTGATAAACCCCTGCACTGCCGGGAATTTCATAAGTGTGGTGCACAGCTGCAATTGGCGGCCTTCTAAATACCAAAAAGCTTTATACAGCCCTTTGTGTTATGACTGCATACGATCACATTTGGCGGTAAAACGGTGGCATGAAATATACCTAGATCAACACCTTGGGTTGTCTGTTAAATATATATATATATAGTTTTGATAGGTAAACAAGGCTCTATTTCTGTTTAAATGGAGTGATAGCAAAAATGCTAAAAAAAATCTCTGATCTTGTGGGCACATTTTTCTCTGAAATTCCTTTATGGAATTTCAGAGAAAATTTAATATTTATGGATCCTAACACTACAGTACTTTGCCTTTATGGGCTGAATCATTCCTGCTTTTTCGCTTCATAATAGAATGAGACTCCCTGGCTTTATATACAAAACTCCATTACATGGTCATGAGTACACCTGAACTGTAGTGTTAGGACCAGTCAACATTGGGGCACTTAAGTTGGTGAGTGGCTAAGCAGAACATGACCATATTATGTATGTGTATATATATATATATATATATATATACATACACACACAGTATATATATATATATATATATATATATATATATATATATATATATATATATATATATATATATATATATATATATATATATATATACAGAGAGAAGTGCACTCACAGGAACGAACAACTGGCTCAATAACATTGTTAGCCTGTTCTATGGCGATTTACCACCTGGGTGCAACTTTTTAGCCCAGTAATGCTTTTCACAGAGTAGAACTTTCCTGTAGTATATCAGTTTGATCCCGCCTATTACGGTCAGTCCAGCACCGAAACACCAGGCAATTCCTCTCTGAACAAGGAACACAGCAACCCCAGAAGATCGTTTCAGCCTTCATTGGGCCTCGTCAGTGAGGTGTAGCTATATTCCTCTAAGCACACTGAGCAAGGAGTCCACGTCTGGTTGCCCCTTTTTCCCATAGGGAGACTAAATACATACAGAGAGAAGTGCACTCACAGGAACGAACAACTGGCTCAATAACATTGTTAGCCTGTTCTATGGCGATTTACCACCTGGGTGCAACTTTTTAGCCCAGTAATGCTTTTCACAGAGTAGAACTTTCCTGTAGTATATCAGTCTGATCCCGCCTATTACGGTCAGTCCAGCACCAAAATACCAGGCAATTCTTCTCTGAACAAGGAACACAGCAACCCCAGAAGATCGTTTCAGCCTTCATTGGGCCTCGTCAGTGAGGTGTAGCTATATTCCTCTAAGCACACTGAGCAAGGAGTCCACGTCTGGTTGCCCCTTTTTCCCATAGGGAGACTAAATACATACAGAGAGAAGTGCACTCACAGGAACGAACAACTGGCTCAATAACATTGTTAGCCTGTTCTATGGCGATTTACCACCTGGGTGCAACTTTTTAGCCTAGTAATGCTTTTCACAGAGTAGAACTTTCCTGTAGTATATCAGTCTGATCCCGCCTATTACGGTCAGTCCAGCACCGAAATATCAGGCAATTCCTCTCTGAACAAGGAACACAGCAACCCCAGACGATCGTTTCAGCCTTCATTGGGCCTCGTCAGTGAGGTGTAGCTATATTCCTCTAAGCACACTGAGCAAGGAGTCCACGTCTGGTTGCCCCTTTTTCCCATAGGGAGACTAAATACATAGAGAGAAGTGCACTCACAGGAACGAACAACTGGCTCAATAACATTGTTAGCCTGTTCTATGGTAATTTACCACCTGGGTGCAACTTTTTAGCCCAGTAATGCTTTTCACAGAGTAGAACTTTCCTGTAGTATATCAGTCTGATCCCGCCTATTACGGTCAGTCCGCCACCGAAATACCAGGCAATTCCTCTCTGAACAAGGAACACAGCAACCCCAGACGATTGTTTCAGCCTTCATTGGGCCTCATCAGTGAGGTGTAGCTATATTCCTCTAAGCACACTGAGCAAGGAGTCCACGTCTGGTTGCCCCTTTTTCCCATAGGGAGACTAAATACATACAGAGAGAAGCACACTCACAGGAACGAACAACTGGCTCTGGTTCAGAGAGGAATTGCCTGGTATTTCGGTGCTGGACTGACTGTAATAGGCGGGATCAGACTGATATACTACAGGAAAGTTCTACTCTGTGAAAAGCATTGCTGGGCTAAAAGAAGTTGCACCCAGGTGGTAAATCGCCATAGAACAGGCTAACAATGGTATTGAGCTGGTTGTTCGTTCCTGTGAGTGCATTTCTCTCTGTGTGTATTTAGTCTCCCTATGGGAAAAAGGGGAAACCAGACGTGGACTCCTTGCTCAGTGTGCTTAGAGGAATACTGCTATACCTCACTGACGAGGCCCAATGAAGGCCGAAACGATCGTCTGGGGTTGCTTTGTTCCTTGTTCAGAGAGGAATTGCCTGGTATTTCGGTGCTGGTCTGACTGTAATAGGCGGGATCAGACTGACATACTACAGGAAAGTTCTTCTCTGTGAAAAGCATTAGTGGGCTAAAAGAAGCTGCACCCAGGTGGTAAATCGCCATAGAACAGGCTAACAATAGTATTGAGCTGGTTGTTCGTTCCTGTGAGTGCATTTCTCTCTGTGTGTATTTAGTCTCCCTATGGGAAAAAGGGGCAACCAGACGTGGACTCCTTGCTCAGTGTGCTTAGAGGAATATAGCTACACCTCACTGATGAGGCCCAATGAAGGCCGAAACGATCGTCTGGGGTTGCTTTGTTCCTTGTTCAGAGAGGAATTGCCTGGTATTTCGGTGCTGGACTGACTGTAATAGGCGGGATCAGACTGATATACTTCAGGAAAGTTCTACTCTGTGAAAAGCATTGCTGGGCTAAAAAGTTGCACCCAGGTGGTAAATCGCCATAGAACAGGCTAACAATGTTATTGAGCCAGTTGTTCGTTCCTGTGAGTGCATTTCTCTCTGTGTGTATTTAGTCTCCCTATGGGAAAAAGGGGAAACCAGACGTGGACTCCTTGCTCAGTGTGCTTAGAGGAATATAGCTACACCTCACTGACGAGGCCCAATGAAGGCCGAAACATTCGTCTGTGGCTGCTGTGTTCCTTGTTCAGAGAGGAATTGCCTGGTATTTCGGTGCTGGACTGACAGTAATAGGCGGGATCAGACTGATATACTACAGGAAAGTTCTTCTCTGTGAAAAGCATTAGTGGGCTAAAAGAAGTTGCACCCAGGTGGTAAATCGCCATAGAACAGGCTAACAATGGTATTGAGCTGGTTGTTCGTTCCTGTGAGTGCATTTCTCTCTGTGTGTATATATATAAAACAATCAGATCAAATACAAGTCGACGTTTCGGCTATTATTGTAAGCCTTTTTCAAGACAGTCTTAGAGTGTTTCAAATGCATCTTACACCGCCATTCCTAGCTAGTGATACAGTGTTATTACTGAGTGTTACTGTACTTTGTAAAGTACTTCTGATGTGTTTTGTGACACTTTTTTGTTAAACAGTTAACCACAGCTCTGAGGTCGCACTATCCTGATGTGCATTAACTTCAACTGTGCTCAAGCGATCACGTTTACTTTAACTTGCAATACAATCGCTACGTCCAACGCGCACAAGCACCCGGGAGATAAACCCCTGTTAGCGCATCACTTGTTATCTGGCCCATAGTAAAGAAGGTATGTGTTGTGCAATTACATTCTATATGAGTTATATATAAATATATACCTATACGTATATACTGTATGTAGATAATATATATATAAATACCTACAGTATGTACACCAGTGATATCTCGTCTACATACATTATTATTATGTATTACAATGACTCTAAACCTGCTTACTCAATTCAATTTATTTATTAAAAAACTTTAAAGGAATACTAATGGGTCGTCTCCTAAGCTTACATTCCTGCCTTTTAAATAAAGATAGCAAGATAATGAAGACAAATTGATAATAGGAGTAAATTAGAAAGTTGCTTAAATTGCCTACTCCATCTGAATCATTAAAGAAAAATATTGGGTTTAGTGTCCCTTTAAGAACGTTATTTTTTTTCTCTTCTCAACTCCACTTACCTGCTTTGGGTTTCTTGTATCTGAGCCTGGATTTGTCAGAAGCAATTGTATATTCTTGTACATTGTATGTGAGTTTCAACCATATTTTCATGGCTGGTCCTAAAGTCGTGCTGTGTCTGTTATCTGCAAGAGAAGTTATAGAATAGAATGTGACAAATGGTCAGGGTTATTCAGAGCTTAAAGGGCATTTTGATGCAAACATAAAATGTATTAACTACTTAATTGGAGCATTTTTATTTTAGTACTAGTGCCCC
Organism: Bombina bombina; assembly: GCF_027579735.1. NCBI lineage: Eukaryota > Metazoa > Chordata > Amphibia > Anura > Bombinatoridae > Bombina > Bombina bombina. Next base: position 44,086,413 of record NC_069510.1, read on the forward strand.
CTGCAGGCGATTAAAGGGACGGTTAAGTCATAATTAAGCTGTCATAGTGCAGATAAATCATACAATTTTAAACAACTTTGCAATTTACTTCTATTATCTAATTTGCTTTGTTCTCTCTGTATCCTTTGTTGAAAATACCTACCTAGGTAAGCTCAGGAGCAGCAAAGCACTACTGGGAGCTAGATGCTGATTGGTAGCACCTCATATTTGCCTCACTAGCTCACCAGATTAGTTCTGCTAGCTCCCAGTAGTGCATTGCTGCGTCTAAAACAAAAGATACCAAGAGAATAAAGCAAATTTGACAATTGAAGTAAATTGGAAAGTTGTTAAAAACGCTACGCTCCATTTGAAAATTGGGTGTCATGTCCCTTTAAATACATAACAAGTCCAATGTAGAGCCACAACAAATTGCAGCCGCTGAACAGCATGTGGCGGCTACATGTTTATGCCTACTGCTAACTGGCTTACAAACAGCTCCAAGCATGGCTTTAGCTATGTGTTTAATAAATCTTTTTTTTTTTTATGCACTAAAAATGTCATTAAAAGGTTACATTAAACCTATTCAAACTGAGGTTATAAACTAGTAGGACATGCATATTTATTAAAAAGGTATCTTTTGGAAATGATTGCTCATTGGCTGACGAGGACGGCTTCCAAAGCTGTATTAGTAGAAAGGGATAAACCTCCACCCCTCGTGAAAACAAAACTTAGCTTTATTCCGGAGTGGAACGTTATTTTTAAAAACAATAGGTTGTGATAAATTATAAATAACGTGTTTGTTTGGATGTCATAAAGGAAAAAAACAACAACTTTAAAGGGATAGGAAAGTCACAACTTGCAGGAGTCAAACAGAGCAGGTCATTTTAAGACACTTTTAAATTCACTTCTATTTTCATATGTGTTTTGTTCTCTTGGTATCCCTTGTTGAAAAACAATATATACATATCCTACATTAGTGAGAGCTAGCTGCTGATTGGTGCCTGCACACATTTGTCCCTTGTGATTGGCTAACAAGATGTGTTTAGCCTGCTGCCAATGATCCTTTAGCAAAGGATAACAAGAGAGTGATACTAATTTGCTACTAAAAGTACCAAAAACCAGGACTTAATAGTGATCACCTGCTATTGTGCATTCAAAAACATGGAGGCGCCTAACAAAAAAGTAACCAAAAGGATCCAGTCGGAAGCAAAAAAGCAAAAGCTGAATTCTTTATTGAAAAATGTTGTGCCATTGTAAACACTTTAAAAGGGAGAACGTGTTGGATTACAACGTCCCTTTAATCCAGCTGTGTGCATGCAAGTGGGTGCCAGACTTTCTGTGTATTTTCTTTATATATTTTTTAATGTCATTTTCCCTATGGGCTTTGCACCTACGCTTGTCTGGGGTTAACATCCTGAGTCAATGAAAGTAATTGTATCTGTGCTAGACATGCAATTCATCTATTTATCTTTCTATCTATCTATTCATTCATCTAGTTATGTTTTTGTCCAGATATTTCTCTGTCTAGTTTATATAAATCTCTGTCTCTCTTTCTGTCCATGTGCCCGTCCATCTATCTATCTATATCTATCTATCTTATCCATCTAATTGATCTATCTTTTCTATCTATTTATCCATCTAATTTATCTATCTTTTCTATCTATCATTCTATCTATTTATTTATCTATCTATCTTAAATAGCTCTACATAATACCACTGAGTATTTCAAAAACAGTAAAATATTCACATATATTTACATAAATTATTTAATATAATAAAAATAGTGGCTCCCAGTAACTGATAAATTGTTATGGATGACAATCTGATTTCTATTTATTTATTAAAGAGGAATACCCAGTCTACCAGCAGACAGACCGTACACAAACAGCTTCCTAATGTCACTATTTAAAAGACAGGACGTACAGATAACTGAGGAAGAGGTCTCTGAGCTTCTGAACGCTTATGTGATGAAACATCTTGTGCATACACTGGTCCTATAAAAAGCACCACTGTTTACTTTATTAATAATGAAATATAAAGTAAAACTAAGACACTGCCCTTCACAGCAGATTCAAGAATTATTTTACTGCTCAGTCAATGATGGCTCTGGCAGAACGACACCAACTGTGCAATGTTTACCCTCCCCCCCAGCTCAAGCACAATAAGGGTGCAATTAAATAGTTTGGGGTGCTTTTGCCACCTTGTGTAACCTAGTAGACCTGCCACTAATCAGTGTACCCAGTCACATTTAAAGGGACAGGAAACCCCAAACATTTCATTCATGATTTGGATAGAACATCAAAATGCAAACAACTTTCAAATTTACTTTTATTATCAAATATGCTTAATTCTCTTGTTATCCTTTGCTGAAGGAACAGCATTGCACTAGTGGCTGTTAGATGAACACATCTAGTTAGCCAATCACAAGAGACTAATGTGTGCAGGCACCAATCAGCAGCTAGCTCCCACTAGTGTAGGATATGTGCATAGTCATTTTCAACAATGGATACTAAGAGAACAAAGCACATTTGAAACTAGAAGTGATTTTATAAGCGTCTTAAAATTGCATGCTCTATCTGATTCTTGCAAGTTTAATTTTGAATTTCCTATCCCTTTAAGTCAAATTGGGGATTAATATTGTGTATTAATTTAAGCTGCACAATTGCAACGTGGCAAGGAAACATGCTTACTAGGGCGCCCGCTACCTTGGATGGCAGTGGTGACTGGGCCTGCATTCTTTGTAAAATGAAAAGTGCTTAAAGGGAATTTAAACACTAAATAATCATTTCTTGAATGGTGTATTCAGAGCATAGATTAGTCTGAGAATAATTTGTACATGTATTTTTAAAAATTATATTAGTTGTTTAAAGGGACAGTCTACTCCAGAATTGTAATGGTTTAAAAAGATAGATAATCAACTTTATTACCCATTCCCCTGTTTTGCATAACCAACACTGTTATATTAATATACTTTTTACCTTGTTGATTACCTTGTATCTAAGCCTCTGCAGATTGCCCCCTTATTTCAGTTCTTTTGACAGACTTGCAGTTTAGCCAATCAGTGCCCTCTCATTTGTAACTTTATTGGCGTGCTCACAATGTTATCTGCATGGCACACATGAAATAACGCCCTCTAGCTGTGAAAAACTGCCAAATGCATTAAAATAAGGGGCAGCCTTCAAGGGCTTAGAAATTAGCATATGAGCCTACCTAGGTTTAGCTTTCAACAAAGAATACCAAAAGAACAAAGCAAATTTGATGATAAAAGTGAATTGGAAAGTGGTTTAAAATTGCATTCCCTATCTGAATCAGGAAAGTTTAATTTTGACTAGACTGTCCCTTTAAATATTGAAAAAATAGGGGTAAAGTTAATGTCCATAAATCAGTGGGCGCCGCCATATTGTAACTTAGGTTACCTTTTCTGCTGAGGCCAATTAGGAATGGTTATAAGTGGCTTACTAGAGTGTGCAACCAATCACTGAGTGCAATATAGCTGTGTCTGCACTTCCATGTTTAACATGAATTGGAAAGCCCACAATATTTAGAATTAAATTACAGGAAAGGAGAACAAAATAAATAATGAAAGTATATAGCAAAGTTGTTTTACAACATGTAATTAAACAATTTATATTAATATCTTGAGTTGTTTAATGTCCCTTTAAGTACAAACTGCCATAATAGGCTGCAGAAGCTAAATCTTCTGATTGTCTTGGACCTGAGTGTCTATTGAGGAGGCTACGTGTGATATAAGGTGAGACATCTTTGTTTTAAAGGGACATGAAACCCCAAAAAATTACTTTAGGATTCTGATAGAGAATACAATTTAAACAACTTTCTAATTTACTTCTATTATATAATTTGTTTCATTCTCTTGGTATCATTTGTTGAAGGAGCAGCAATGCACTATTGGTTTCTAACTGAACACATGGGTGAGCCAATGACAATCAGTATATATCTGCAGCCATCAATCAGCAGCTAGAACCTAGGTTCTTTGCTGCTCCTGAGCTTCTCTAGATAAACCTTTCAGCAAAGGATAACAAGAGAATGAAGGAAATGAAATAACAGAAGAAAATTGGAAAGTTGTTTAAAATTGTATTCTCTATCTAAATCGTGAAAGACAATTTTGGGTTTCATGTCCTTTAAAGTAACTGACAAAGGCTTCTGTGTTATCTTTCAGTGATATAATATTTCTCTCCCTGTGACTGTATCAGCAGCAAGTTCAGGGGTTCGATTAAAAACCTTTAAAAAAAAAGGGATCAACTAATTTATAATATTATTGCAATATACATTCATTATTTATTTTGCTTCCTTTTGCAGTAAATAAAATCTGAAAATTGTGCTTGTTCCACTTTCTCCCAGGGAGGGTTGGGTTAATACTTTTATCTCATTTTCTGTGAGTTTTTGTTTATCTCCTTCCTCACCTTATCTGTACTTATTTGCTCTAGGAAAAGTTCAATAGCACTGGGCAAACTAGGTAATTACGAGTAAGCAGGCCCACCCTTTGGGCAGGACGAGAAGGGCATCGGCCTGGGCCCTGTGTTTTAGGGGCTCCTGCACAGTCAAGCCAACGCCTGAGAAAAAGGGGATAGTGCTGGTGGCCCCACAATGTGAGATCGGGCGGATTGATGTCCGCAGCCTCAGAGGAGGCGTACGAGTTAAGGAGTCTTAAGACCGCTGCTTCTTAACTCCTGTTTCCGGCAAGCCTAAAGGCTCGCGTGGAAACAGGAGCATTCAGAGCCATTCGGCCCCTTAGAGTGGACTGGGGGGCCCCACATGTTTGTCTTGCCCAGGAACCCGCAAATGCTAAGGGGACTTCTGCAAGTAAGTATTATTGAAATGCAGATTTATGGCACTTTGATAAGATTAGACTTCAGGAACTGAGTTCACAGGTAAGGAAATCTGTGAAATAGGCCATGGGAACAAAAATTGGACACTGTTTGCATCAGGGAGAGCGCAACAAATTCTTAGTTCTGAAAAAAGGGAGGACCCGAATGCTGTGACATAATATCACTTATATTGTAAACTTACACTAACACAAAGCACTCTTTATACATTCAGCAGTACTTTAATTATATGCGGTTAGTTTCATACGCTGGCCAGTAGGTGGGTCACAGTGAATAACGCTATTACACACCGAAGGACCTTCATTACCAGATGACAAAAACATGCTGGATGTCATGGGACCAGGGGGCCTCCCTACCTGTTTGCTGATGGGTAAGGCAGAGGGCGCTGTCACAGGTTTCTTCCGCGGCTGTGATAGCGCCTGGCAGTACGGTTGCGCCTTTAGGCGCGTGCTCGCGGATGTGTGCACGGGCACGCCTTGGCGTGTATGTGTGCGTGTGCGCGGAAGATTTTCTCAGGTGCTTTCCATCAGTGTGAGGAATCTTAGTGACACGCCCCTCTCTTTTCTGCCTTCTCATTGGGTACTTAGTATCCAAGGCCTTCGTTGCGCCGGGATACAGGGGGCAATCCTGGGCCTTTGTAGATATAAATTCCGGTCTGAGCCCTGGCTTATTGCTGAGTTATTCTGCCAGTTTACCTGCATAACTAAGCATTGTACCTTGTCCTGATTCCCTTCCTACTATTTGACTTCCTGGTTTTAACTTTGGCCTGACCCTCGTTTATGATACTTTCTGCCTGGACTGACCTATATTTTCCTGACTACGCCTTTTGGACCTTCCTTATCTGTACCTTGCCTTGGATTACTTGCTCTTTGCTATTGGGTTTCACCTCCTGCACACAGGGTAGCCCTGCTCCCTGACCCTGGAAGATGTTTCAGTGAAAAACCAACAGGAACAGGACATAAGTACATTTCCACAGAGACTGTGTGGACAAGTTGATGCTGAACACAGTTAGTTCAGCTTGAATCTTCTAACAGGAATAAATCTGCTCTACGTTTCGCTCACTTTCTCTGCTAACAAAAATCTACTGAGCCTACCTAGGTATGATTTTTAGCAAAGGATATCAAGAGAATGAAACAAATTACATTATAGAAGTAAAGGGGAACGTCATTTAAATTTGTATGCTCTGTCGGAAAGTTTAATTATGATTTTATGTTACGTTTACTGTCCCTTTAACTGTGGTTTATGGTTTTCATATTACTTTTAGAGGGAAAGTGTACTGTAAAATTATTTCCCTTATTGTGTTTCCAAAAAGACTTGTTATGCCAGCTGCAGAGTAGAACATGCAGCGATAAGGGGTTTATTGCAAGTGTTTTCACGTGTCGGGCTTACCGCTGATTGAAAGTAAACAGGATCGCTTCAGCGCAATTGCGATTTACGCTAGAATGATTACCGCGACTTCAGAGCTCTGGTTAACTGTTTCGCAAAACAAAAAAGTTGAAAAACCCCCCATCAAAAATACATCGTAAAGTACAGTTACACTCATAATAACACTATCTAATAAAAATTATTCAAAAGAAATATTGCACACAAAAGTTATGAAGTCTCAGATGTTAGAGAAAAAAAAGGCAAAGGGCTTTAACAGAAAGAATACATACATATTTATATATATATATACAGTTACAGTATATATACAGTATATATATATATATGTTTACATATGTATTTATATGTGTATATATGTATTTACAGACATATATACACATAAATACCTATGTATGCATATATAGACATAATTATAAGTGCATTTGAGTTCTTTGCTGTTAAATAGTTGAAAACATGAAAAAACATCTATGCAATATTCATATTTAATAAAGGTTTTAACTATGTATTTACTGTAAATATTTGACATTCACACGTTCTACACATAGCAGAACATGGTCTATGTATATCTATATCTATATATAATCGTGTATATTTATAAGTATAGATATATATTGTACCAAAATAACATCAGATACAGTATATATAGATATATATAATAATATTTATTGATGAATAAATAAAATATATTCTTCTACGTGAAGAACAATGGAATGTGAAATATTAGGGTGATCGGGTTTGCGCAAAAGTGGGGTGTTAGGTTTTTTCCACCATTGACTTCTATTGGGGAATATTTGAATGCGCACACAATATTCTAACTTCAGCTTTTTGTGCTTGTCGGGTTAGCATGCGAGTGAACTCATAGTGAACTACTTTCAACTCATAATACGAGCGTAACCCGATGTGCGCAGAAAGCTTACTTTTTTTTTTTTTACTTACACAATTAACACTTGAGCGGGAGCATTAATTAGTGCGCCACTTGTAATCTGGCCCAGTATCAATAGGGATACCACAGGCAAAATCAACTATTTCAAATGCTGATATAAATGTAAAGGATGTATTTGTAAACAATTGTAATACACTCTGGCAGGTTAAATGGATCATTGGGAACAGATTAAAGGGGAGGGAAAAAATTAGGCTAAACTGTCCCTTTAAGGTTTTTTAAATGGCTGGATATAAAGGAGACTAACAAAATAGGGAATTGTAGACAAAAGACATAATTGGTTTTAATTATTTGCAAACAGTGTTGCATGGCAGCAGACAATGCCAGAGATCTGTAGTTGAGAGTGATATTTCCTCTAGAGCAGTAATGGCGGACCTAGGCACTTCAGATGTTTCAGAACTACATTTCCCATGAGTGCCTAGGCATCATGGGAAATGTAGTTCTGAAACATCTGGAGTGCCAAGGTTCACCCTCACTGCTCTAGAGGCATGCAAGGGAATGGGTGCAGGAGGGAAGGAAGCTGGGAGAAAAGCCAAAGGAATAAAAATATTCACGTTCGATTTAAGGAAGAACCAATGAGACTGTAACACCTGATGTAAGAGGTGAGAGAAGAGAGGAGGCGTGGCTAATTACATGGCAGCTCTATTAGTGGAACAAATTAGCTAATGCCAAGGGATCAGGTATACAGCTAGGACTTTAATGATTAAAGGGACATGAATCACAACATTTTTTCTTATATGATTCAGATAAAACATAACATTTTAAACAGCTTTATAATCAAATTTGGTTCATTCTCTTGGTATCCTTTGTTGAAGGAGCTACAATGCGCTACTGGGAGCTAGCTGAACATCTGGTGAGTCTCTAACAAGAGTTATATGTGCAGCTTCCAATCAGCAGCTAGCTCTCAGCAGTGCATTGCTGCTAATGAGCCTAGCTAGAGATGTATGTTAACAAAGGATGCCAAGAGCATGAAGCAAATATTATAATTAAATTGTAAAGCTGTTTAAAATGTCATGCTCTCTCTGAATCATGGAAGTTTAATTTTGACTCTACTGTTCCTTTAAACACAAATGTTATTCCCATATAAAATCTCTAATTATGCATATTAAAAACAACTTTCTAATGTGCTTTCATAATTATTTTGCCCACTTTTTCTGTAATTTAACATTGAAAACTTTATTTTTTTCCCCTAGAGTACCCAGCACAACACAGTGATTGCTTGGTTAGAACAGGAGTACATTTATACCAGTCCCTCAATGGCCACAGCAAAGGAGATATGATAATCATACACAAAAGGCTATTCAAGAGGTATATCCCTGGACTGTAAACTATAACAAGTTTTTCCTGGATATATTCGGCACTGCAGTGCTTCATTGCTGATATTCAATGTAATTGTACCTATGTCTGACTGCGGCTGAGCATCCAGGGTTGTGAGGTTTGCCAGTAGCATGGGATGTTTACTCCAACTTAAAGGGACATTAAACACTTAACAAATGCTAAATAGAATGAGGCATTCAAAGAAAAGATTAGTCTGAGAATAACATATAGATGTATTTTTTAAAGCTGTATTAGCTGTTTAAAGTGAAGGTAAACTTTGATGAATGAAAGCCTGTTTTTTTTAAATACTATTAAAAACAGGGGCACTTTCATTCATCAAAGTTTAGAAGGCAGCCGTTTTGATTAAAAACTTGCCTTTGTTTTTTTCACAGCCAGAGCAGCTTCCCCCACCCGGAGATCCTCTCTTCACACGTCATCAATGACTAATCCAGCTTCCTCCAATCACGGTATGGCCTCAGGCAATGACTACCCTGGGGGAAAGCCGTGATTGGAGGAAGCTGGATTAGACATTGATGACGTGTGAAGAGAGGATCTCCGGGTGGGGGAAGCTGCTCTGGCTGCGCAAAGAAGAGAGGTAAGTTTGTAATCAAAACAGCTGCTTTGTAAACTTTGATGAATGAAAGTGCCCCTGTTTTAATAGTATTTTTTAAAAACTGGCTTTCATTCATCAAAGTTTACCTTTACTTTAAATATTGACAAAATAAGTGTAAAGTGTCTATAAAACAATGGGAGCTGGCCAATTAGAGACAATTATAAATAGGTCACTAGAAAGTGCACCCAATGGCTGTGTGGAATATAACAGTGTTCTGCACTTCCATTTCTAACAGGAACTGAAAAGCTCACAATTTAAGAATGGAATTACAGGAAAAGGGGACAAAATAAATAATGAAAGTAGATTGCAGAGATTTCTTTTTATTTATTTATATATATATATATATATATATATATATATATATATATATATATATATATATATATATATATAGATAGATAGATAGATAGATAGATAGATAGATATAATTTTATATTAAAATCTCAAAGTGTTTAATGTCTCTTTAAGAGTACAGTCCATTTCTATGTTTTGTCTTTGCCTAGGAAAATGACAAAAGCCTGTGCCACCCTTGTTTGTATCTCAGGTTGTTTGGGCTAAGAACTTGGATGTGGGGCTGTAGGTTAGGGATCCAGAGGAAGGGACCTGGTCCTAGACAAATCACTATTTGGCCAAATGATGTAGCTAACCCTCCCAGTCTGCGTTTAATCTGTGTGCATACAAGTGCTGGACGCTTATGTGATTTTTCCTATGGGCTTTGCAGCTATGTTTGTCTGGGGTCAAAAGCCTGAGTCACTGTGAGAGCTGGTGAGCACCCAGGGCTGTGAGTTCTGCTAGTGGCAAAGGGCTGTTTACTTCTATTATCAAATCAGCTTCATTCACATGGTATTTGTTGTTCAAGAGATACTTAGGTAGGCGTCTGGAGCACTGAATGACAGGAAATAGTGCTGCCCTCTAGTGCTCTTGCAACTTCTTGCAAAACTGCTGCCTTATAGTGCTCCAGACTCCTTAGATTATCTTCCTGCTTTCAACAAAATATACAAAAATAATTTTAAAAAAAAATGTATGCTTGCCTGATAAATTTCTTTCTTTCCGGATATGGTGAGTCCACGGCTTCATCAATTACTGTTGGGAATATCACTCCTGGCCAGCAGGAGGAGGCAAAGAGCACCACAGCAAAGCTGTTAAGTATCACTTCCCTTCCCTCAACCCCCAGTCATTCGACCGAAGGGAAATGGAGAAAAAAGGAGTAACACAAGCTTGGTGTAAAGGTGCCTGAGGTTTAGAAAAAAATAACTGTCTTGAAATAAAGGGCGGGCCGTGGTCTCACCATCTCCGGAAAGAAAGAAACTTATCAGGTAAGCATACATTTTATTTTATTTCCTAAGATATGGTGAGTCCACGGCTTCAAAAATTACTGTTGGGAACCAATACCCAAGCTAGAGGACACAGATGAATAGAGAGGGACAAGGCAGGCAGCCCCAAACAGAAGGCACCACCGCTTGAAGAGGCGCCTCGTCAGAGGCAAAAATATCAATTTTGAAAATGTGTAAAGAGTAAGCAAAGAAAACCAAGTTGCAGCCTTGCAAATCTGTTCCCCAGAAGCTTAATTTCTGAAAGCCCAAGAAGAGGAGACAGCCCTAGAGGAAAGAGCTATAATTATTTCAGAAGGCTGCTACCCAGCAGTCTCATAAGCAAAACAAATTATATTTCTCAACCAGAGAGAAAGAGAAGTAGCAAAAGCTTTCTGACCTGAACCCCTTAATGACCACAATGTACCCTCCCTGTATGTCACTGGTCGTTAAGGGTTTTTTCAGGACATAATAGCACAAGTCTAGCAAGAACACGCTATTAATGCCCTCCCTCCAGCAGGCTTTGTGGAATAGAGCAGTCTCAACGCTGGTGGCAAGACCGCGCTATAAAACAATCAAGTCCCAAAAAAAGGCCAGCGACATACAGGGTACGTCGCTGGTCCTTAAGGGGTTAAACTTTCCCAGAGAAACAAACCAACAGGTCAGAAGACTGGCGAAAATCCTTGGTCGCCTGAAAAGAAAATTTTAAAGCATGCGCAACGTCCAAGGAGTGCAGCAAACATTCTTTATGAGAACAAGGACTAGGACATAGAGAAGGAACAACAATTTCCTGATCAATATTTCTGTCAGAAAACACTTTAGGAAGGAAACCTAACTAGTACAAAGAACCGCCTTATCGGCATGAAAAATAAGAGAAGGTGAACCACACTGCAAAGCTGAGAGTTCCGACACTCTCCGAGCAGAAGAGATAGTAATATCTATGGAATGCAATGGCTCAAACAGAGCCTGATGCAAAACTTTAAGAACAAGGTTAAGGCTCCGTGGAGGAGCAAAAACTTAAACACAGGTCTGATTCTGACCAAGGCCTGACAAAACGATTGCACATCTGGCACGTCAGCCAGACGCTTATGTAGCAAAATAGAACATGCAGAAATCTGACCCTTCAGGGAACTGACTAACAAACCCATCTCTAGACCTTCCTGGAGAAAGGACAAAATCCTAGGAATCCTGACCCTACTCCAAGAGTAGCCCGACATCAATAAAGATATATACGCCAAATCTTATGGCAAATCTTTCTAGCAGCTGGCTTGTGAGCCTGAATCATGGTCTCAATGACAGAGTCAGAAAAACCATGCTTAGATAGAACTAAGTGTTCAATCCCCAAGCAGAAAGCTTCAGAGAAAAGAAACAATGGACCCTGTATTAGGAGGTCCCTCCTCAGGAACAACCACCAAGGTGGAAGAGATACATCGCCGCTAGGTCTGTATCCAGATCCAGCGAGACTATGCAGGAACTATTAAAAAATACCAATGCCCACTCCTATGAGATATTAGCAAAGACTAGTAGAAGGAGAGCAAACTGAGGAACATGGATGTCACAATGAAATCCCAAGGAACCGCCAAGAATTTAAACAGAGCAGCCCTCTGATCTCTAGACCTTTAAAAATAACGAGAAAGAATGGCTTAATGCCATCTCCAACTCCAGCACCCCCCATTTGAGGGTTAACCTGGAGAACACCTCCGGGAGAAGCACCTGAAATGCGAATAGTGGGTAGACAACAAATGTGAGCTCCCACCAAACGAACAATCCACGCCAAACATGGCTAAGGAACTCCAGGTTTCTTCCAAGTGGTTGATGTAAACCACCGGGATGAAATTGTCTTGGACAACTGAGGCCAAGCCATCAGATCCTTGTAAATTGCTTTCAAGGAAGGTTTCCTGAAGCATGTGACCCGAGACAGAAGTTCCTGCGAAAACCACCACAGGAAAGAATCTCAAGTTGACAGATCTAGATCTATCCTCCGATACAGAACCACATGATCCCCATTCCACTATCTGAGCATGCACAATAGCAGACTCTCAGATAGAATCGAGCAAGGGATGGTGTCCAATGAAGCAACCATCAGACCAATTACCTCCATACATTGCGCCACTGATGGGCCAAACAGTTGAGAGCAGAGAGAGGTAAGAGGAAAGAATCCTTGATTCTTCTGACCTCTGATAAAATATATCGTAGATAGGAAATAATAAGGTCCCTAAGAAAACTACCCCTGTAGCTAGAACAAGGGAACCCATTTGCAGATTCACTTCCCATCCGTGGGAATGAAGAAAAGACAACAAAATCTCTGTATGAGAGTTTGCTTGTTGAAAAGATGGCGCCTGAACCATAGTGTCATCCAGGAAGGGTACCACACAGCAATTCTCCGAAACCTGATCACTGCCAAGATAGCCCCCTCTGGGAGCCGTGGCAAGGCCAAAGGGAAGAGCCACAAAAAAAAAAAGTGTTTGACATAAAGGCAAAACACAGAAACTTGAAAAAACATGTCCTCCAGTTCTATGGTCACCATGAACTGGCCCTCTTAGACCAAAGGAAGAAAGGAGCCATTGGTTCTGGTTTCCCTTTGAATGACTGTACCCTGAGAAAACTTGTTGAGACTCTTTAGACTATCATAGGACAAAAAAATTCCCTCTTTTTCGAGAACCATGAACAGGAATGAATAGAATGCCTTACAGGCACAGGAACTATCCCTCACAGGGAAGAGAGGTCCCAAACGCACTTCAAAAAATGCCTCCCTGTTATCCGAACTGCAGATAAAATTGAAAGGAAGAACCTGCCTCTGGGAGGAAGGTATGAATTCTATGTAGAATACCTGGGATACTATATCCGCAGCCCATCTGAGATATCTTGTATCCATGTTTGAAAGCAAACAGAGATTCCGCCCCCCACCTGGACTCGTTCTCGGACTGGGGACAACCTCCTTTAGGTTTATTCATCTTTCCTTGTGGTAGAAAAGACCATTTTCCACTCGTATATCAGAAATATTCCTTTCAGATCAGGATCAAACAAGGTCTTACCCTTGAAAGGAAGGGTCAGAAGTCTGGACTCAAGGAAAAATCCACTGACCCTGAATATAGCCACAACGCACTGCGGCTCAGATAACTTAGTTCCCGGATAACAAAAGAATTGGCTAGCTTAAGAGCCTTAAAGAGACATGAAACCCAAAATTTGTCTTTCATGATTCAGATAGAGAATTCACTTTGAAACAACTTTCTAATGTACTTCTATTATTTAATTTGCTTCCTTCTCTTATTATCCTTTGCTGAAAGGTTTATCTAGACAAGCTCATGAGCAGCAAAGAACCTAGGTTCTAGCTGCTGATTGGTCGCTGCATATAAATACCGATTTTTATTGGCTCACCCATGTGTTCAGTAAAAAAACAGTAATGCATTGCTGCTCCTTCAACAAATGATACCAATAGAATAAAACAAATTAGATAATAGAAGTAAATTAGAAAGTTGTTGAAAATTGTATTTATCTGAATCATTAAAGAAAATTTTTGGGTTTCATGTCACTTTAATTCTGATCTGGATCTCCTCCAAAGCAGTCCCTACCAAATTGGATCAAACAAGGTATCCCATAAGATGCCGCACTTGACACAGTGCAAACCAAAATTCCATGTAAGCCTTCAGCTTAGTCCAGCACAGTCTGAAACAGGAAGAAAAAACTTCCACAGAGGAATCCTAGTATTTATAAAGTTTACTAGATTCTTTAGGATTGACAATGACTTACGTATCAAAGTCGTTCAAAAGTAGCCAAAACCTCCTAGAACAATGCACGAGGTGTACCAGCATACATCTGAAGGTTACCACTTCAGTATCAGATGAAGGAATTATACTGTGCAAATCCGAGATATCACCCTCAAAAGCTACCGGCGAATCCACCTTATCAGACTTATGAGGGAGAACAACCTTTGTAGCAGAATGTGGATCAGAAACCTTACTATCCGAATCTTTAAGGGTCCTCATGCATTTTCCCAGTATGATAGGAAAGGCAGATAAAGCTGAGTATCAAAATCTGCAGGCGAATACACTCCTCCAGAAGATTGAGAGGAACCGCAGGGCACTGCATGTGATGCCACTGGGGCTTGGGACTGTTAATGAGAAAGCTGTGGCAATGCCTGAACAGCATTATCCTAGAGACATGGGACTCAGAGTGTAACAAAACTAGGTGTACCATCCATAGCTCTGGCTAATATAAGTAGCACCAATCAAAAAAATTTTGTCCTGAGGAACAAGAGGCTCAAAGAAAAAAATACCTTATTTTAAAGCATTTATTTAATATAAGGGACATACAAGTTTACAACAACAATTTGTCCTCAAGAGCCAACCCCTGTTCCAAGACTAATGCCAATAGAATGTCTACCACTAAAGTAATGTGGTATAAAACATCAGTAATATGAAACTTAAAAACATAATTTATGCTTACCTGATAAATTTATTTCTCTTGTAGTGTATCCAGTCCACGGATCATCCATTACTTATGGAATATATTCTCCTTCCCAACAGGAAGTTGCAAGAGTCCACCCACAGCAAAGCTGCTATATAGCTCCTCCCCTAACTGCCATATTCAGTCATTCGACCGAAAACATGCAGAGAAAGGAAAAACCATAGGGTGCAGTGGTGACTGTAGTTCAAATGAAAAAATTACCTGCCTTAAAGTGACAGGGCGGGCCGTGGACTGGATACACTACAAGAGAAATAAATTTATCAGGTAAGCATAAATTATGTTTTCTCTTGTTAAGTGTATCCAGTCCACGGATCATCCATTACTTATGGAATACCAATACCAAAGCTAAAGTACACGGATGATGGGAGGGACAAGGCAGGTACTTAAACGGAAGTTACCACTGCCTGTAAAAAAAAACCTTTCTCCCAAAAATACCCTCCGAAGAAGCAAGGTATCAAATTTGTTAAATTTGAAAAAGTATGAAGCGCAGACCAAGACTCCGTCTTGTAAATCTGTTCAACAGAAGCCACATTTAAAAAAGGCCCAAGTGAAAACCACAGCTCTAGTAGAATGAGCTGCAATCCCTTCAGGAGGCTGCTATCCAGCAGTCTCATAAGCTAAATGAATTATGCTTTTTAACCAAAAAGACAGAGAGGCTGCTGAAGTCTTTTGACCTCTCCTCTGTCCAAAATAGACAACAAACAAGGTGAACGTTTGATGAAAACTGTAGTAGCTTGTAAGTAAAACTTTAAAGCACAAACCACGTCCAATATTGTGTAATAGACGTTCCTTCTTTGAGGAAGGATTAGGATACAAGCATGGAACAACTATCTCTTGAGTGATGTTCTTGTTAGATACCACCTTAGGAAAAAACCCAGGTTGGTACGCAGGACTACCTTATCCGTACGAAGGACCAGATAAGGAGAATCACATTGTAACACAGATAACTTGGAGACTCTACGAGTCGAGGAAATAGCTACCCAAAAGGAACTTTCCAAGATAAAGATTGATATCTATGGAACAAAAAAGGTTCAAACGGAACTTCTTGAAGAGCCTTAAGAACCAGGTTTAAGCTCCATGGTGGAGCAACAGTTTTAAGCACAGGCTTGGATCTAACCAAAGCCTGACCAAATGCCTGAACGTCTAGAATACCTGCCAGACGCTGGTGCAAAAAAAATAGACAGAGTAAAAATCTGTCCCTTTTAAGGAATTAGCTGACAACCCTTTTCTCAAAAACATCTTGGAGAAAAGATAATATCCTGGGAATCCAGGCTTTACTCCATGAGTAACCCTTGGATTCATAACAATCAGATATTTACACCATATCTATGTTAAATTTTCCTAGAGACAGGCTTTCATGTCTGTATTAAGGTATCAATGACTGACTCGGAGAAGCCATGCTTTGATAACATCAAGCGTTCAGTCTCCAGGCAGTCCATCTCAGATTGATTCTATTTAGATGGTTGAAAGGACCCTGAGGTAGAGGGACCTGTCTCAGAAGCAGAGACCGTGATGGAAAGGATGACATGTCCACCAGATCTGCATACCAGGTCTTGCGTGGCTACGCAGGCGCTGTCAAAAACACCAAAGCCCTCTCCTGCTTGGTCTTGACCTCCGAAGGAAATCCCACTCCCCCGGAAGAAAAGTCTGATGACTTAGAAAATCCACCTCCCAGTTCTCAACACCTGGGATATGGATAGCTGATAGACAAGAGTGAGTCTCTGTCCAGTGAATTATTGTAAGACTTCTAACATCACTAGGGAACTTCTGTTCCCCCTTGATGGCTGATGTAAGCCACAGTCGTGTATATTGTCCGACTGAGTATGATGTACCTCAGAGTTGCTAACAGAGGCCAAGTCTGAAGAGCATGGAATATCACTCCCAGAATATTTATTAGAAGGAGGGTCTCCTCCTAAGTCCACTATCCCTGAGCCTTCAGGGAGTTCCAGACTGCATCCCAACCTAAAAGGCTGGCATCCATTGTAACAATTGTCCCATCTGACCTGCGGAAGGTCATACCCTTGGACAGATGGACCCGACATAGTCACCAGAGAAGAGAATCTCTGGTCTCTTGGTCCAGGTTCAACAGGGGGACAATTCTGTGTAATCCCCGTTCCTCTGACTGAGCATGCATAGTTGCAGCGGTCTGAAATGTAGACGTGCAAACGGTACTATGTCCCTTGCCGCTACCTATTAAGCCGATTTCATTCATGTACTGAGCCACCGAAGGGCGCGGATGGGATGAAAAACACGGCAGAAATTTAGAAACTTTGACAACCTGGACTCCGTCAGGTAAATTTTCATTTCTACAGAATCTATCAGAGTCCCTAGGAGGGAAACCCTTGAGATTGGGGATAGAGAACTCTTTCCTTGTTCACTTTCCACCCATGTGATCTCAGAAATGCCAGTACTACGTCCGTATGAGACTTGGCAATTTGGATGTTTGACGCCTGTATCAGGATGTCGTCTAACTAAGGGGCCACTTCTATGCCCCGCGGCCTAAGGACCGCCAAAGCGACCCCAGAACCTCCATAAAGATTCTTGGGGCTGTAGATATCCCAAAGGAAAGAGCTACAAACTGGTAATGCCTGTCTAGAAAGGCAAACCTGAAAAACGAAGGTGATCTTTATGCATCACAATGTGAGGATAAGCATCCTTCAAATCCATTGTAGTCCTCTATTGACTCTCCTGGATCATAGTTAAGATGGTACGAATAGTTTCCATCTTAAATGACGGAATTCTGAGGAATTTGTTTAAGATCTTTAGATCCAAAATAGGTCTGAAGGTTCCCTCACCTTGGGAACCACAAACAGATTTGAGTAAAAACTCTGTCCCTGTTCCTCTCTTGGAACTGGATGGATCTCGTACACAATGTAAGAATGCCTCCTTCTTTATCTGGTTTGCAGATAATTGTGAAAGGCGAAATCTCCCCTTTTTTTTGGGGGGGGGGAATCTTTGAAATCCAGAAGATATCTCTGGGATATAAATTCCAATGCCTTGGGATCCTGGGCATCTCTTGCCCACGCCCGGGCGAAGAATGAAAGTCTGCCCCCTATAGGATCCGTTACCGGATAGGGGTCCGTTCCTTCATGCTGCCTTAGAGGCAGCAGCAGGCTCCTTGGCCTGCTTATCTTTGTTCCAGGTCCAATTGTCTCCAGACCGCCTTGGACTGAGCAAAAATTCCCTCTTGTTTTGCCTTAGAGAAAGTGGATGCCACACCTGCCCTGAAGTTTTAAAAGGCACGAAAATTAGACCTTTTTTTGGCCCTTGATTCCTATCCTGAGGAAGGGCATGACCTTTTCCTCCAGTGATATAAGCAATAATCTCCTTCAAACCAGGCCCGAATAGGGTCTGCCCCTTGAAGGGAAGTTAAGTAGCTTATTTATTAAAGTCACGACAGCTGACCATGATATAAGCCATAGCGCTCTGCGCGCCAGTATAGTAAAAAAACAGAATTCTTAGCCGTTAGTCTAGTCAAATGAACAAAGGCATCAGAAAACAAAGGAATTGGCTAGCATAAGCTTGTCAAATATATTCATCCAATGGAGTCGCTAACTGTAAAGCCTCATCAAGAGACTCAACCCAGAACGCCGCAGCAGCAGTGACAGAAGCAATGTATGCAAGGGGCTGCAGGATAAAACCCTGTTGAATAAACATTTTTTATCCATTGGATCTAAAAAGCACAACTGTCCTCGCCAGAGGTAGTGGTACGCTTAGCTAGAGTAGAAACTCTTCTCTTCACCTTAGGAACTGTCTGCCAGAAGTCCCGTGTGGTGGTAACTATTAGAAAACATTCTTCTAAAAAATAGGAGGGGAAGAGAACGGCACACCTGGTCTATCCCATTCCTTATTAAAAAATTTTTTTTTAGTAAACCTCTTTAGGTATTGGAAAAACATCAATACACACCGGCACTGCATATTATTTATCCAGTCTACACAATTTCTCTGGCCCTGCGATTGTACACATTCATTCAGAGCAGCCAAGCCTCCCTGAGCAACAAGTGGAGGTTCTCAAGCATAAATTTTAAATGTAGAAATATCAGAATCAGGTTAAATCATCTTCCCTGAGTCAAAAAAATCACCCACAGACTAAGCATATTGTGAGGTAGTATCATACATGGTTCTTAAAGCGTCTGTATGCTCTGTATCTACCCCCAGAGCTATCTGCTTTCCTTTAATTTCAGGTAGTCTGACTAATACTGCTGCCAGAGTATTATTCACCACCTTTGCCATGTCTTGTAAAATAAACGCTATGGACGCCCTTGATGTACTTGGCGCCATTTGAGCGTGAGTCCCTGAAGCGGGAGTCGAAGGGTCTGACACGTGGGGAGAGTTAATCGGCATAACTTTCCCCTCGACAGAATCCCCTGGTAAAATAAACGCTATGGGTGCCCTTGATGTACTTGGCGCCATTTGAGCGTGAGTCCCTAAAGCGGGAGTCAAAAGTTAGTCGGCATAACTACCCCCACGACAGAATCCTCTGGTGATAGAGTTTTTAAAGACAAAAAAATATCTTTATTGTTTAACATGAAATCAGTACATCTGGTACACATTCTAAGATGGGGTTCCACCATGGCTTTAAAACATAATGAACACAGAGCTTCCTCTATGTCAGACATGTTAGAACAGACTATTAATGAGACTAATAAGCTTGGAAAACACTTTAAATCAAGTTAACAAGCAAATATATAAAACGTTACTGTGCCTTTAAGAGAAACAAATTTTGTCAAAATTTGAAAAACAGTGAAAAAAAGGCAGTAAAACAAACGAAATTTTTACAGTACATATAATAAGGTAACAGAGCATTGCACCCACTTGCAAATGGATGATTAACCCCTTAATGCAAAAAACAGATAAAAAAAAACGACATAGACGTTTTTAAAAACAGACACAACAAAACTGCCACAGCAGAGCTGTGGATTACCTTCCCTATAAACGATTTTGGAAGTCTTTTTAGCCCTTTAGAAATGTCCTGTAGTATTCATGGGACTGCTGAGGGAATCTGGATAATTCATTTTGTAATTTTAACTGCGCAAAAAAGCGCTAAATTAGGCCCCTCCCACTCATATTACAACAGTGGGAAGCTTCAGTTAACTGTTTCTATGCAAAATTTAAGCCAGCCATGTGGAAAAAACTTAGGCCCCAATAAGTTTTATCACCAAACATATGTTAAAAACGATTAAACATGACAGCAAACGTTTTAAAACACATTTTTACAAGAGTATGTATCTCTATTAATAAGCCTGATACCAGTCGCTTTTACTGCATTTAAGGCTATACCAACATTACAGTGTTATCACCAATGTACGTTAAAAAACGATTAAACATGCCAGCAAACGTTTTAAAACACATTTTTATAAGAGTATGTATCTCTATTAATAAGACTGATACCAGTCGCTATCGCTGCATTTAAGGCTTTACTTACATTACTTCGGTATCAGCAGTATTTTCTTAGTCAATTCCATTCCTAGAAAAATATTTTACTGCACATACCTTATCTGCAGGAAAAACTGCACGCCATTCCCCCTCTGAAGTACCTCACTCCTAAGAATGTGTGAGAACAGCAAATGGATCTTAGTTACATCTGCTAAGATCATAGAAAAACGCAGGCAGATTCTTCTTCCAAATACTGCCTGAGATAAACAGCACACTCCAGTGCCATTTAAAAATAACAAACTTTTGATTGAAGAATAAACTAAGTATAAATCACCACAGACTCTCACGACCTCCTATCTATGTTGAGGCTTGCAAGAGAATGACTGAATATGGCAGTTAGGGGAGGAGCTATATAGCAGCTTTGCTGTGGGTGGACTCTTGCAACTTCCTGTTGGGAAGGAGAATATATTCCATAAGTAATGGATGATCCGTGGACTGGATACACTTAACAAGAGAAATATCCTCCCTTTATAAAGTTTCAACACTGTAAGGCATAAACACATAAACTAACAGACGTGTCTGAACTATATTGCCAGCAATGTAAAAACATAGCTGCTGCAGTGGTAATGCAAAGAGAATAGAACGTAACTCCGTTCTCGGCTGGAGAACAAGGCGGGGAAATATTCTATCCTCAGGGAACGCCAACATGGCGCCGCTCCGCTCTGGAGAAAAAAGGAGGCGGGAACAAAGTCACAGCATGGAAATGAAGCGCACATATACATCACGCTTCATTCTATCGAGCAGACCCTCTCTAAAAATCTATAGCAACTGAGGAGCCCTTGCAGAGCTCAGAGATACAACCTGTCCGAAAACCCTATTGCCAGCAATGAAAAGAATTATCTCAAAAAAACATAATTTATGTAAGAACTTACCTGATAAATTCATTTCTTTCATATTAGCAAGAGTCCATGAGCTAGTGACGTATGGGATATACATTCCTACCAGGAGGGGCAAAGTTTCCCAAACCTTAAAATGCCTATAAATACACCCCTCACCACACCCACAATTCAGTTTAACGAATAGCCAAGAAGTGGGGTGATAAGAAAAAAGTGCGAAAGCATATAAAATAAGGAATTGGAATAATTGTGCTTTATACAAAAAAATCATAACCACCACAAAAAAGGGCGGGCCTCATGGACTCTTGCTAATATGAAAGAAATGAATTTATCAGGTAAGTTCTTACATAAATTATGTTTTCTTTCATGTAATTAGCAAGTGTCCATGAGCTAGTGACGTATGGGATAATGACTACCCAAGATGTGGATCTTTCCACGCAAGAGTCACTAGAGAGGGAGGGATAAAATAAAGACAGCCAATTCCTGCTGAAAATAATCCACACCCAAAATAAAGTTCAATGAAAAACATAAACAGAAGATTCAAACTGAAACCGCTGCCTGAAGTACTTTTCTACCAAGAACTGCTTCAGAAGAAGAAAATACATAAAAATGGTAGAATTTAGTAAAAGTATGCAAAGAGGACCAAGTTACTGCAAATCTGATCAACCGAAGCTTCATTCTTAAACGCCCAGGAAGTAGAAACTGACCTAGTAGAATGAGCTGTAATCCTTTGAGGCGGAGTTTTACCCGACTCAACATAGGCATGATGAATTAAAGATTTCAACCAAGATGCCAAAGAAACGGCAGAAGCTTTCTGGCCTTTTCTAGAACCGGAAAAGATAACAAATAGACTAGAAGTCTTTCGGAAAAACTTAGTAGCTTCAACATAATATTTCAAAGCTCTAACAACATCCAAAGAATGCAACGATTTCTCCTTAGAATTCTTAGGATTAGGACATAATGAGGGAACCACAATTTCTCTACTAATGTTGTTGGAATTCACAACCTTAGGTAAAAATTCAAAAGAAGTTCGCAACACCGCCTTATCCTGATGAAAAATCAGAAAAGGAGACTCACAAGAAAGAGCAGATAATTCAGAGACTCTTCTGGCAGAAGAGATCGCCAAAAGGAACAAAACTTTCCAAGAAAGTAATTTAATGTCCAATGAATGCATGGGTTCAAAAGGAGGAGCTTGAAGAGCCCCCAGAACCAAATTCAAACTCCAAGGAGGAGAAATTGACTTAATGACAGGTTTTATATGAACCAAAGCTTGTACAAAACAATGAATATCAGGAAGATTAGCAATCTTTCTGTGAAAAAGAACAGAAAGAGCAGAGATTTGTCCTTTCAAAGAACTTGCGGATAAACCTTTATCTAAACCATCCTGAAGAAACTGTAAAATTCTCGGAATTCTAAAAGAATGCCAAGAAAAATGATGAGAAGACACCAAGAAATATAAGTCTTCCAGACTCTATAATATATCTCTCTAGATACAGATTTACGAGCCTGTAACATAGTATTAATCCCAGAGTCAGAGAAACCTCTTTGACCAAGAATCAAGCGTTCAATCTCCATACCTTTAAATTTAAGGATTTGAGATCCTGATGGAAAAAAGGACCTTGCGACAGAAGGTCTAGTCTTAGCGGAAGAGTCCACGGATGGCAAGAGGCCATCCGGACAAGATCTGCATACCAAAACCTGTGAGGCCATGCCGGAGCTACCAGCAGAACAAACGAGCATTCCTTCAGAATCTTGGAGATTACTCTTGGAAGAAGAACTAGAGGTGGAAAGATATAGGCAGGATGATACTTCCAAGGAAGTGATAATGCATCCACTGCTTCCGCCTGAGGATCCCGGGATCTGGACAGATACCTGGGAAGTTTCTTGTTTAGATGAGACGCCATCAGATCTATTTCTGGAAGCCCCCACATTTGAACAATCTGAAGAAATACCTCTGGGTGAAGAGACCATTCGCCCGGATGCAACGTTTGGCGACTGAGATAATCCGCTTCCCAATTGTCTATACCTGGGATATGAACTGCAGAGATTAGACAGGAGCTGGATTCCGCCCAAACCAGAATTCGAGATACTTCTTTCATAGCCAGAGGACTGTGAGTCCCTCCTTGATGATTGATGTATGCCACAGTTGTGACATTGTCTGTCTGAAAACAAATGAACGATTCTCTCTTCAGAAGAGGCCAAGACTGAAGAGCTCTGAAAATTGCACGGAGTTCCAAAATATTGATCGGTAATCTCACCTCCTGAGATTCCCAAACTCCTTGTGCCGTCAGAGATCCCCACACAGCTCCCCAACCTGTAAGACTTGCATCTGTTGAAATTACAGTCCAGGTCGGAAGAACAAAAGAAGCCCCCTGAATTAAACGATGGTGATCTGTCCACCACGTTAGAGAGTGTCGTACAATCGGTTTTAAAGATATTAATTGAGATATCTTTGTGTAATCCCTGCACCATTGATTCAGCATACAGAGCTGAAGAGGTCGCATGTGAAAACGAGCAAAGGGGATCGCGTCCGATGCAGCAGTCATAAGACCTAGAATTTCCATGCATAAGGCTACCAAAGGGAATGATTGTGACTGAAGGTTTCGACAAGCTGAAATCAATTTTAGACGTCTCTTGTCTGTCAAAGACAGAGTCATGGACACTGAATCTATCCGGAAACCCAGAAAGGTTACCCTTGTCTGAGGAGTCAATGAACTTTTTAGTGAATTGATCCTCCAACCATGATCTTGAAGAAACAATACAAGTCGATTCGTATGAGATTCTGCTAAATGTAAAGACTGAGCAAGGGTAGAAATAGCCCCATCAACTTTAGGGATTTTGTCCCAAAATTCTAATCTGTCAGACGGCACAGGATATAATTGCTTAAAACGTTTAGAATTGAATTACCCAATTTATCCCATTCTCTGGAAATTACTTCAGAAATAGCACCAGGAACAGGAAAAACTTCTGGAATAACCACAGGAGATTTAAAGACCTTATCTAAACGTTTAGAATTACTATCAAGAGGACCAGAATCCTCAATTTCTAAAGCAATTAGTACTTCTTTAAGTAAAGAACGAATAAATTCCATTTTAAATAAATATGAAGATTTATCAGCATCAATCTCTGAGACAGAATCCTCTGAACCAGAAGAGTCATTAGAATCAGAATGATGATGTTCATTTAAAAATTCATCTGTATAAAGAGAAGTTTTAAAAGATTTTTTATGTTTACTAGAAGGAGGAATAACAGACATAGCCTTCTTGATGGATTCAGAAACAAAATCTCTTATGTTATCAGGAACATTCTGAACATTAGATGTTGATGGAACTGCAACAGGTAATGGTACATTACTAAAGGAAATATTATCTGCATTAACAAGTTTGTCATGACAATCAATACAAACAGCTGGAGGAATAGCTACCAAAAGTTTACAGCAGATACACTTAGCTTTGGTAGTTCCAGCACAGACAGCGATTTTCCTGAAGTATCTTCTGACTCAGATGCAACGTGAGACATCTTGCAATATGTAAGAGAAAAAACAACATATAAAGCAAAATTGATCAAATTCCTTAAATGACAGTTTCAGGAATGGGAAAAAATGCCAATGAACAAGCTTCTAGCAACCAGAAGCAAAGAAAAATGAGACTTAAATAATGTGGAGACAAAAGCGACGCCCATATTTTTTTAGCGCCAAATAAGACGCCCACATTATTTGGCGCCTAAATGCTTTTTGGCGCCAAAAATGGAACGCCGATATTTTTGGCGCAAAAGAACGTCAAAAATGACGCAACTTCCGGCGACACGTATGACGCCGGAAACAGAAAAGATTTTTTGTGCCAAAAAAGTCCGCGCCAAGAATGACACAATAAAATGAAGCATTTTCAGCCCCCGCGAGCCTAACAGCCCACAGGGAAAAAAGTCAAATTTTTAAGGTAAGAAAAATAATTGATTCAAGTGCATTATCCCAAATATGAAACTGACTGTCTGAAAATAAGGAATGTTGAACATCCTGAGTCAAGGCAAATAAATGTTTGAATACATATATTTAGAACTTTATTAAAAAGTGCCCAACCATAGCTTTAGAGTGTCACAGAAAATAAGACTTACTTACCCCAGGACACTCATCTACATGTTTGTAGAAAGCCAAACCAGTACTGAAACGAAAATCAGCAGAGGTAATGGTATATATATAAGAGTATATCGTCGATCTGAAAAGGGAGGTAAGAGATGAATCTCTACGACCGATAACAGAGAACCTATGAAATAGACCCCGTAGAAGGAGATCATTGAATTCAAACAGGCAATACTCTCCTCACATCCCTCTGACATTCACTGCACGCTGAGAGGAAAACCGGGCTCCAACCTGCTGCGGAGCGCATATCAACGAAGTATCTAGCACAAACTTACTTCACCACCTCCATAGGAGGCAAAGTTTGTAAAACTGAATTGTGGGTGTGGTGAGGGGTGTATTTATAGGCATTTTAAGGTTTGGGAAACTTTGCCCCTCCTGGTAGGAATGTATATCCCATACGTCACTAGCTCATGGACTCTTGCTAATTACATGAAAGAAACAGAGTTTTATAGTTAAAATAATGTTAGACTGAGTCCCCATAAAAGGTTAACCCCCTCCTTGCCATGAAGGAGGTTAAACCTTAGTCTCCCTGTCACACACAAAAATAGTGCCTGCCCACTGCCATTGATACATCCTTCTTAAGGATTTAGAGTCCCAACATTAAGTACAAAGGGTCCTCAACCCCTTCAGTGCCAGCCTTCTAGCCTCAGAAGACAAAAAAAGGCACTTAACTGTACCTCTACCTGTCAGGCAGGAGGACAGCTCACACGGCATGAGAGGATACCACTCCTCACAGAGACCTATGGAAGAGAGAGCGAACAGAGTAAACCTACTCTGGCTTTCTATACCAGGGTAGCAACATGTTAGGAAAATGCAGTGAAGCCCACTTCACAAGTTCCAAACTGCTTTAAAGCCACCACTGCCCTACTGGAGAGACTAACGTGGAGTATGGCTAGACCCCATCTTTAGAGGAAAGGTCAGAGTAAACCTCCTGGCCAGGAGTGATATTCCCAACAGTAATTGATGAATCCGAGGACTCACCATATCTTAGGAAAGAAATCATAATAGAAGTAAATTAGAAAGTTGTTTAAGAGTGCATGTTCTATCTCAATCATCAAATACAATTTTTGGGTTCCATGTCCCTTTAAAGGGCAGTTTACTCGAAAATTTTCTCCCCTTTAATTTGTTCCCAATGTTCCACCTTACCTGCTGGAGTGTATTAAATTGTTTCCAAGTATTTTCATTATATTGGCATTTGAAATAGATTATTTAGCCTGTGCTATCCCCACCCATCCTGGAAGTTTTTGGCCTTGAGGCCAAACTGTATTAACACAACCAGTAGAAGAAATTACACTCCCAGTGGGGTATAGAAGAGATAAGGTAATAAAAGGTTAATTTTCCATTGTTCTCTCTAAGTATTGGTGATTGGTTTATGGACAGATATAAGATAAAGAAGCCGGTATATGTACACAATGTGATAAAGTAATGAGATCTGATTATACCTACAAGCTCAACCCATTTTATTAGGTTGTGGCTTCAAAACACAAAACCAGCTAATTCATATACACAAATAAACCTTAAAAAAGCAAATCTCATACATTCTATACTATGCAGCTGGTAAAAAAAAGTAATTCTATTTTATAGTATACTGTCCCTTTAAATCCTGCTAAAAAATGTCTAAATCCTACCCAGGTCAACCAAACTCAACCTCTTGGTCAATAACACTCTGCTTTAGGTCACCTGGACAACCAAGGACAGCCCAAACTCCACCACAGCTGAACCTAGGTTAGGGATTCAAAATATTGTCAGGTAAGAAAAATAGTGATAAATATTTGTTAAAATAAATCTGATGTGCTGAGAATATATGTTGTTAAAGGGATATGAAACCCAAATTTTTTCTTTCATGATTTAGAAAGAGCATGATTGGTAGTTGCAAATAGATGCCTTGTGTGATTGGCTCACCGATGTGCATTGCTATTTCTTCAATAAAGGATATCTTAAGAATGAAGCAAATTAGATAATAGAAGTAAATTGGAATGTTATTTAAAATTGTATTCTCTACCTGAATCATGAAAGAAAAAATTTGGGTTTAGTGTCCCTTTAACTATAATCTAGCTCAAACCTGTTTAAAAAAACAGTGCACAAAGAAAGATTATACTGCAGTATACATTAGGAGAGCATCTGTTTCAATTGTTTAGCTCAAATTTATGTTCCAGGAATGCTATTTGCAGCAGAACACAAAAGCAAACTCAGGAGCCAATGAGAAAGGAGAATTTCATCCAAAATGAAATGAATTATTGCTGGACAACCTTATTAGTTCAATAGCAGGTTGTTAGAATCTCTGATAAAGGGGCAGTAAAGGCATAATTAGACATTCATGATTTAGACAGAGCATACCATTTTGAACAACTTCTATTATTTAATTTGCTTCCTTCACTTGTTATCCTTTGCTGAAAGGTTTATCTAGGTAAGCTCAGGAGCAACAAAAAACCTAGGGGGCTGCATATATCTATCAATTGTCATTGGCTCACACATGTGTTCAGGTAGAAACCAGAAGTGCATTGCTGCTCCTTCAACAAATGATTCCAAGATAATTAAGCAAATTTGATAATAGAAGTAACTTGGAAAGTTGTTTTAAATGATTTGTTTTACCTAAATCATGAAAGAAATGTTTTTATGTCCCTTTAATGTGTTTTCCCTATTTTGTTTTATGTTTTAATTAAACGGATATAAAACCCACATTTTTTTTTAAATTATGCTGATAGAGCATGCTGTATCAAACAACTCTGCAATTTACTTCTTTTATCACATTTTTATTTTCTTGCTATTCTTTGTTGAAAAGCAGGAAGCAGAAAGTATACACTCAGGAGCGTGCACGTGTCTCCAGCACTATAGGGCAGCAGTTTTAAAAGGATGTTATACATAAGCAAGAGCACTAGATTGCAGCACTATTTCCTGCCATGTAATGGGCCAGACATGTGCACACTACCTATCAAGATATATCTCCAACAAAGAATAACATGAGAACAAAGCAAACATGATAACAGACGCACATTGAAAACTTTTTAAAAAATTGTATGCGTTGTCTGAATCGTGACACAAAGATTTTGGATTTTCATTTCCTTTTAACAATTTTATAGCACTCAAACACTTATCTGCAATGAATACAAGGGTAAGGTTTTAATTAAAGGGACAGTATACACCAATTTTGTACAAAGGTTTTACAAATCTTTTAACTGAAATAAACTGTAAAGTCCCAATCCAACAACAAGCTAACACACTTTCTATGCCGCCCCTTAGGTACTGGATGCTGCAGGTTCCTGTCCAAGCAGTAGGGCTGCCATATTGCAGCTTTAAAGTGCTGGTAAACTCTCCTCTTTATAAAATCAGAGATCTTATTGATCTTATTGATATTTTAGATGCAGTTTAATTCATCAGATGTAATGAAGATGCACTATAACTTACTTTTTAATATAGATATGAAATTCAAATTCCCTGCGCTCTGCCTTCCACTTCAAAAGTAAATTTTTCTGTGAGCTGTTTGAATAGTTGTCCAATCAGCACTCTAGCTACAACACAAATGCCATATGGGGAGAACGCTGATTGGAGAACAATTCAAACCTTTAGCTCACAGAAAAATGTACTTTTGAAGTGGGCGGCCGAGCACAGGGTATTTGAATTTCATATCTATATTAAAAAGTTATAGCGCATCTTCATTACAACTGATGAATTTAACTCCATCTAAAATATCACGAACATTCCAGCTCTGATTTTAAAAAGTGTAATGTTTACCATCACTTTAAACAGATATGAAACCCAATTTTTTTCTTTCACAATTCAGGTAGATAATACAATTTAAAACAACTTTCCAATTTTCTTTTATTATCTAATTTTCTTTAGTTCTTGGTATCTTTTGTTAAAGGAGCAGCAATGCACTACATACAAAGCAGTGAGTTTACCTCTTTGGCTGTAGGTTTGGCTATAGGTTTTACATCTCTATAATTGCACATAAAATAAATACAGAATAGATATTTTACCCCCAATGACTATCAGTAGCACACACACAGCAGTGTTTAAATGGAGAGTAAAATCAGAATTAAACTTCATTATTCAGATAGAACATGCGATTTTAAACAACTTTCCAATTTATTTCGATTATTACATTTGCTTAGTTATCTTGGTATCCTTTGTTGAAGGAGCAGCGATGCACTACTGGGAGCTAGCTGAACACATCTGGTGAGCCAATAACAAGAAGCATATATGTGCAGCGACCAATCAGCAGCTGGTTCCCAGCAGTGCTTTGCGGCTCCTAAGCCTACCTAGGTATATTCTTCCGTAAAGGGCACCTAGAGAATAAAGCAAATTTGATAAAAGAAGTAAATTGGAAAGTTATTTAAAATTGCATGATCTAATCTTGAATCTTAAAAGATTAATTTGGACTTTACTGTCCCTTTAACCTCCTATTGACTGCCATTAAAAAAGACAGTTTTTTGTTTTGTTTTTTAACTATCCTTCGGCTAGATTTAGAGTTTTGTAGCCAACGCCGGCTTTTTTCTGGCCGCACCTTTAAAATAACTCTTGTATTGAGAGTCCACATAAAGGCTGCGTTAGGCTCCAAAAAAGGAGCGTAGAGCATATTTAACGCAGCTTCAACTCTCGATACCAGAGTTGCTTACGGACGCGGCCAGCCTCAAAAACGTGCTCGTGCACGATTCCCCCATAGGAAACAATGGGGCTGTTTGAGCTGAAAAAAAAACACCTGCAAAAAAGCCGCGTTCAGCTCCTAACGCAGCCCCATTGTTTGCTATGGGGAAACACTTGCTACGTCTGCACCTAACACCCTAACATATACCCCGAGTCTAAACACCCCTAACCTTACACTTATTAACCCCTAATCTGCCGCCGCTATCGCTGACCCCTGCATTTTATTATTAACCCCTAATCTGCCGCTACGTAAACCGCCGCTATTTACATTATCCTTATGTACCCCTAATCTGCTGCCTCTAACACCGCCGACCCCTATATTATATTTATTAACCCCTAATCTGCCCCCCACAACGTCGCCTCCACCTGCCTACACTTATTAACCCCTAATCTGCCGAGCGGACCTGAGCGCTATTATAATAAAGTTATTAACCCCTAATCCGCCTCACTAACCCTATAATAAATAGTATTAACCCCTAATCTGCCCTCCCTAACATCGCCGACACCTAACTTCAATTATTAACCCCTAATCTGACGACCGGAGCTCACCGCTATTCTAATAAATGTATTAACCCTTAAAGCTAAGTCTAACCCTAACACTAACACCCCCTAAATTAAATATAATTTTAATCTAACGAAATGAATTAACTCTTATTAAATAAATTATTCCTATTTAGAGCTAAATACTTACCTGTAAAATAAATCCTAATATAGCTACAATATAAATTATAATTACATTGTAGCTATTTTAGGATTAATATTTATTTTACAGGCAACTTTGTAATTACCTGTAAAATAAATCCTAACCTAAGTTACAATTAAACCTAACACTACACTATCAATAAATTAATTAAATAAAATACCTACAATTACCTACAATTAAACCTAACACTACACTATCAATACATTAATTAAATACAATATCTACAAATAACTACAATGAAATAAACTAACTAAAGTACAAAAAATAAAAAAGAACTAAGTTACAAAAAATAAAAAAATATTTACAAACATAAGAAAAATATTACAACAATTTTAAACTAATTACACCTACTCTAAGCCCCCTAATAAAATAACAAAGACCCCCAAAATAACAAAATGCCCTACCCTATTCTAAATTACTAAAGTTCAAAGCTCTTTTACCTTACCAGCCCTGAACAGGGCCCTTTGCGGGGCATGCCCCAAGAAGTTCAGCTCTTTTGCCTGTAAAAAAAAACATACAATACCCCCCCCCCAACATTACAACCCACCACCCACATACCCCTAATCTAACCTTAAATAAACCTAACACTAAGCCCCTGAAGATCATCCTACCTTGTCTTCACCTCACCAGGTATCACCGATCCGTCCTGGCTCCAAAATCTTCATCCAACCCAAGCGGGGGCTGGCGATCCATCATCCGGTGGCTGAAGAGGTCCAGAAGAGGCTCCAAAGTCTTCATCCTATCCGGGAAGAAGAGGCGATCCGGACCGGCAACCATCTTGATCCAAGCGGCATCTTCTATCTTCATCCGATGACGACCGGCTCCATCCTGAAGACCTCCACCGCGGACCCATCTTCTTCCGGCGACGTCCAACTGAAGAATGACGGTTCCTTTAAGGGACGTCATCCAAGATGGCGTCCCTCGAATTCCGATTGGCTGATAGGATTCTATCAGCCAATCGGAATTAAGGTAGGAATATTCTGATTGGCTGATGGAATCAGCCAATCAGAATCAAGATCAATCCGATTGGCTGATCCAATCAGCCAATCAGATTGAGCTCGCATTCTATTGGCTGATCGGAACAGCCAATAGAATGCGAGCTCAATCTGATTGGCTGATTGGATCAGCCAATCGGATTGAACTTGATTCTGATTGGCTGATTCCATCAGCCAATCAGAATATTCCTACCTTAATTCCGATTGGCTGATAGAATCCTATCAGCCAATCGGAATTCGAGGGACGCCATCTTGGATGACGTCATTTAAATGATCCGTCATTCGTCGTTCAGTCGTCGGGCAGGATGGATGTTCCGCGTCGGAGGTCTTCAGGATGCTGCCGCTTCGCTCCGGATGGATGACGATAGAAGATGCCGCCTGGATGAAGACTTCAATCGGATGGAAGACCTCTTCTGCCCCGCTTGGATGAAGACTTCGACCGGATCATGGACATCTTCAGCCCCCCCGCTTGGGCTTGGATCAGGACATCGGAGGAGCTTTTCTGGACCGATCGGTGAACCTGGCAGGGTGAAGATAAGGTAGGAAGATCTTCAGGGACTTAGTGTTAGGTTTATTTAAGGGGGGTTTGGGTTAGATTAGGGGTATGTGGGTGGTGGGTTGTAATGTTGGGGGGGGGTATTGTATGTTTTTTTTTACAGGCAAAAGAGCTGAACTTCTTGGGGCATGCCCCGCAAAGGGCCCTGTTCAGGGCTGGTAAGGTAAAAGAGCTTTGAACTTCAGTAATTTAGAATAGGGTAGGGCATTTTGTTATTTTGGGGGGCTTTGTTATTTTATTAGGGGGCTTAGAGAAGGTGTAATTAGTTTAAAATTGTTGTAATATTTTTCTTATGTTTGTAAATATTTTTTTCTTTTTTGTAACTTAGTTCTTTTTTATTTTTTGTACTTTAGTTAGTTTATTTAATTGTATTTATTTGTAGATATTGTATTTAATTCATTTATTGATAGTGTAGTGTTAGGTTTAATTGTAGATAATTGTAGGTATTGTATTTAATTAATTTATTGATAGTGTAGTGTTAGGTTTAATTGTAGGTAATTGTAGGTATTTTATTTAATTAATTTAATGATAGTATAGTGTTAGGTTTAATTGTAACTTAGGTTAGGATTTATTTTACAGGTAATTTTGTAATTATTTTAACTAGGTAACTATTAAATAGTTCTTAACTATTTAATAGCTATTGTACCTGGTTAAAATAATTACAAAGTTGCCTGTAAAATAAATATTAATCCTAAAATAGCTACAATGTAATTATAATTTATATTGTAGCTATATTAGGGTTTATTTTACGGGTAAGTATTTAGCTTTAAATAGGAATAAGTTATTTAATAAGAGTTAATTTATTTTGTTAGATTTAAATTATATTTAACTTAGGGGGGTGTTAGGGTTAGGGTTAGACTTAGCTTTAGGGGTTTAAAAATTTATTAGAATAGCGGTGAGCTCCGGTCGACAGATTAGGGGTTAATGTTTGAAGTTAGGTGTCGGCGATGTTAGGGAGGGCAGATTAGGGGTTAATACTATTTATTATAGGGTTAGTGAGGCGGATTAGGGGTTAATAACTTTATTATAGTAGCGGTGCGGTCCGCTCGGCAGATTAGGGGTTAATAAGTGTAGGCAGGTGGAGGCGACGTTGAGGGGGGCAGATTAGGGGTTAATAAATATAATATAGGGGTCGGCGGTGTTAGGGGCAGCAGATTAGGGGTACATAAGGATAACTTAAGTAGCGGCGCTTTGCGGTCGGCAGATTAGGGGTTAATTATTGTAAGTAGTTGGTGGCGACGTTGTGGGGGGCAGATTAGGGGTTAATAAATATAATACAGGGGTCGGCGGTGTTAGGGGCAGCAGATTAGGGGTACATAAGTATAACGTAGGTGGCGGTCGGCAGATTAGGGGTTAAAAAATTTAATCGAGTGGCGGCGATGTGGGGGGACCTCAGTTTCGGGGTACATAGGTAGTTTATGGGTGTTAGTGTACTTTAGAGTACAGTAGTTAAGAGATTTTTGAACCGGCGTTAGCACAAAAAGCTCTTAACTACTGACTTTTTTCTGCGGCTGGAGTTTTGTCGTTAGATTTCTAACGCTCACTTCAGACACGACTCTAAATACCGGAGTTAGAAAGATCCCATTGAAAAGATAGGATACGCAATTGACGTAAGGGGATCTGCGGTATGGAAAAGTCGCGGCTGAAAAGTGAGCGTTAGACCTTTTTTGAGTGACTCCAAATACCGGAGTTAGCCTAAAACCAGCGTTAGGAGCCTCTAACGCTGGTTTTCAC
Organism: Bombina bombina; assembly: GCF_027579735.1. Classification (NCBI taxonomy): domain Eukaryota; kingdom Metazoa; phylum Chordata; class Amphibia; order Anura; family Bombinatoridae; genus Bombina; species Bombina bombina. The sequence continues at coordinate 44,120,305 of NC_069510.1, forward strand.
GGCTACCGCCAAACTCCAAATCTAGGCCCTTGTCTGTCAGCAGCAACATGAGCAGGATCACCATTAAAGGGACATGAAACCAAAAAGGTTTTTTTCATGATACAATTTTAAACAACTTTCCAATTCACTTCAATTATCTAATTTGCTTAATTTTCTTGGTATCCTTTGTTGAAGAAGCAGCAATGCATTACTGGGAGCTAGTCAACACATTGGGTGAGCCAAAAACATGAGGCATATAAGTGCAGCCACCAATCAGCAGCTCCTAAGCCTACCTATGTATCCTTTCCAACAAGGAATATCAAGAGAACAACAAAATTAGATAATTGAAGTAAATGGAAAGTTGGGACACTCAGGTTTTTTTAAATGTTCATGATTCAGATACAGCATGTAATTTTAAACAACTTTCCAATTTACTTCCATTAGAAAAAATGTGCACAGTCTTTTATATTTACACTTTTTTTGAGTCACCAGCTCCTACTGAGCATGTGCAAGAACTCAGACTATACGTATATGCATTTGTGATTGGCTGATTGCTATCACATGGTACAGGGGGAGTGGAAATATACATAACTTTAAAATGTGTTAAAAAAGAATCTACTACTAATTTGAAATTCAGAGTAAATGCTATTGTATTGTCTTGTTATCTTGCATTTGTTGATTATGCAAATCTGCTGTGTTTACTGGTCCTTTAAAACCACAGGCTCTATATGAATCATGAAAGAATAAAAAATGTGGGTTTCATGTCCCTTTAACTCTGGTGCTACATTTGTAATGGATTGAAGCATACAAAGACTTTAAAATACAGCTACCACTTTAGATATACAGTATAGATAGATCGATAAATAGATATATAGATCGATAAATAGATAGATATACAGTATATATAGATAGATATACAGTATATAGATAGCTATACAGTATAGATACAGTATATATATACAGTTTATATAGATAGATATACAGTATATATATATTGATAGATAGATAGATAGATATACAGTATATAGATAGCTATACAGTATAGATACAGTATATATATATATATATATATATATATATATATACAGTTTATATAGATAGATATACAGTATATATATTGATAGATAGATATACAGTATATAAATATATAGATACAATATATAGATAGATAGATATACAGTATATAGATAGATATACAGTATAGATAGATAGATATACAGTATATAGATAGATAGATATATAGATATACAGTATAGATAGATAGATATACAGAATAGATAGATAGATATACAGTATATATATATATATATATATATATTTATAGATAGATATACAGTATAGATAGATAAATAGATATACAGTATATAGATAGAGATAGATAGATAAATAGATATAGTATACAGTATATATAGATAGATTGATATACAGTATATAGATAGATAAATAGATAGATATATACAGTATACAGTATATAAATAGATAAATAGATATACAGTATATAGATAGATAGATATATAGATATACAGTATATAGATAGATATACAGTAGATAGATAGATAGATAGATAGATAGATAGATAGATAGATAGATAGATAGATAGATAGATAGATATACAGTATATAGATAGATAGATATACAGGATAGATAGATAGATAGATAGATAGATAGATAGATAGATAGATAGATAAATATACAGTATATAGATAGATATACAGTATATAGATAGATATACAGTATATATATTATAGAAAGGGTTTAATTCAAGGAGAATGACTGCTTCTTTTTAAACACTATAATGTAGCCAATCACCCCATGTAAATATAATAAAAGTCTGCTTTCTGTTTTCCCTTCACTAAAAATTACAGCACACAGAAGCTTGTAGAATAGTTTTACAGCAGACGTTATAGCAACCAGTAGAGGAAGAATTCCTGAGATGTTCCCAACATCTTAAATATCTCTGTGGGGGTTTTCTGGTATGACAATTGACAAACTAGATGGGCATTTGTATTCTGTGATACAATATCTATTTATTTATTTTGTCTCTTGTATATATATATACTGCATTTATAAACTATCACATTTACAACTAACATTACTGCATCATCTAAATATAGAAAGAGCTGCAAGTTCCTTGGTTAAAGGGACAGTATACTGTAAAATTGTTTTTCCCTTAATGTGTTTCCAAGTACTTTTTTTTACCAACTGCAGAGTATACAATGTATGAGAATTTTCTTTTTAATGTTTATTTGTGTATATGAAATAGCTGATTTTGTGTTTTGAGGCTACAACCTAATACATTAGGTTGAGCTTGTAGTTATAATCAGATCTCATTACTTTATCACATTGTGTATATATACCTGCTTCTTTATCTTATATCTGTCCGTTAATAATAGACCAATACTTGTAAAGAGTAATGGAAATTTAAACATTTTAATACCTTTTCTCTTCTATACCCCACTGAGAGTGTAATTTATTCTGCTGGCTGTGTTTTCACAGCTTATCTATAGCTTGGACCTAAGGCCAGACACTTTCAGAATCTGTGGGGATACCACAGGCTAAATAAACTATTTAAAATGCCAATATAAGGGTAAAGGAAATACCTGTAAACAATTTAATACACTCCAGCAGGTAAAGTGGATCATTGGGAAAAACGATAAAGGGGAGAAACATTTCGAGTAAACTGTTCCTTTAAAAGCAACTTGTAAACTGTTGTGCTTATTTAAATATACAGAGTATACCAGCCAGGACATCTCTGATGATATACAGATAATGTAATTGAGTGCAGTACACATGCAGCAGTGGTTTGCTAGAGTGTAATGTTGTTAAATGAGAAGGGATTGCTTAAGCAGTGTTTCTTCCATCTCTGGTTGGTAACGGTTTATCACTATATATAGATATGGCTTATTTTGTGATGTTACTGTGTGATATTAATTCTGATGTAATTCATTATTTTCCTCTGTATCATCAACAAGGAGCAAGAGGGGAGTGAGTTTAATGTCACTTATAGATATGTACTTTATTAATAAAGGTTTTTTCTCTATCTACAGATTAGACAGATACATTATAGTAACTATAATAGATTGCTGTCTGTGTTACTCTAATATGGAGAAGTCAATAGAACCGATAGATTAGATTAGACAGGCAGACATAGATAGATAGATAGATAGATAGATAGATAGATAGATAGATAGATATAAGACAGATAGATAGATAGATAAGACAGATAGATAGATAGATAGATAGATATAAGACAGATAGATAGATAGATAGATAGATAGACAACATAGACAAACAGACAGACATATAGATGATAGATAAATTGACAAATAGATTAGATAGATAGACAGATATATAGATGATAGATAAATTGACAAATAGATTAGATAGATAGACAGATATATAGATGATAGATAAATTGACAAATAGATTAGATAGATAGACAGATATATAGATGATAGATAAATTGACAAATAGATTAGATAGACAAACAGACAGATATATAGATGATAGATAGATAGATAGATTATAGGCAGACAAATAAACAAAAAAATAGAAATACAAACAGACAGATAGATAGATAGATAGATAGATAGATAGATAGATAGATAGATAGATAGATAATGGATAGATGATAGATTTAGATATATAGACGGATACTGTAGATGATAGCTATGCACACACACATATTTATATTTCACATGGTGATAAACAAATACACTGAACTCCACACTTTTATTAGCATTTATGTCATTGCCATCTATTTATAAGTAGTTTTTTTGTTCCATTGAGCAATACATATGTAAATACACTATGTTGGTTTATTATATCGGATAAATGCACTATAATATCCTATATTATAAAAGACAAGAGTTTGTCTGAAGCCGTCATGCGCAGTTCAGACAAACTCTTGCAGCTGATCGCACGCGCACCCACCCGGCAGCAGCGCGAGGACCGGCAAGTGAAGGCGCACAGGAGAGAGAGGAGAGAGAGAGAGGAGAGAGAGGAGAGGAGAGAGAGGAGAGAGAGGAGAGAGAGGAGAGAGAGGAGAGAGAGGAGAGAGAGAGGAGAGAGAGAGGAGAGAGAGAGGAGAGAGAGAGGAGAGAGAGAGGAGAGAGAGAGGAGAGAGGAGAGAGAGAGGAGAGAGAGGAGAGAGAGGAGAGAGAGGAGAGAGAGGAGAGAGAGAGAGAGAGAGAGAGAGAGAGAGAGAGAGAGAGAGAGAGAGAGAGAGAGAGATTAAATATAACACAACACGGCCCGTGTGAACGGGCTTTAGGACTAGTGATATATAATATGATATATGCACAGCACTATAATATGATATATACACAGCACTATAATATGATATATACACAGCACTATAATATGATATATAATATGATATATGCACAGCACTATAATATGATATATACACAGCACTATAATATGATATATACACAGCAGTATAATATGATATATACACAGCAGAATAATATGATATATACACAGCAGTATAATATGATATATACACAGCAGAATAATATGATATATACACAGCACTATAATATGATATATGCACAGCACTATAATATGATATATACACAGCACTATAATATGATATATACACAGCAGTATAATATGATATATACACAGCACTATAATATGATATATACACAGCAGTATAATATGATATATACACAGCAGAATAATATGATATATACACAGCACTATAATATGATATATACACAGCACTATAATATGATATATACACAGCACTATAATATGATATATACACAGCAGTATAATATGATATATACACAGCACTATAATAATGATATATACACAGCACTATAATATGATATATACACAGCAGTATAATATGATATATACACAGCACTATAATATGATATATACACAGCACTATAATATGATATATACACAGCACTATAATATGATATATACACAGAAGTATAATATGATATATACACAGCAGTATAATATGATATATAAACAGCACTATAATAATGATATATACACAGCACTATAATATGATATATACACAGCACTATAATATGATATATACACAGCACTATAATATGATATATACACAGCACTATAATATGATATATACACAGCAGTATTATATGATATATACACAACAGTATAATATGATATATACACAGCAGTATAATATGATATATACACAGCAGTATAATATGATATATACACAGCAGTATGATATATAAACAGCACTATAATAATGATATATAGACAGCACTATAATATGATATATACACAGCAGTATAATATGATATATACACAGCAGTATAATAATGATATATACACAGCACTATAATATGATATATACACAGCAGTATGATATGATATATACACAGCACTATAATATGATATATACACAGCAGTATAATATGATATATACACAGCAGTATGATATGATATATACACAGCAGTATAATATGATATATACACAGCAGTATAATATGATATATACACAGCACTATAATATGATATATACACAGCACTATAATATGATATATACACAGCACTATAATATGATATATACACAGCACTATAATATGATATATACACAGCACTATAATATGATATATACACAGCACTATAATATGATATATATACACAGCAGCATAATATGATATATACACAGCACTATAATATGATATATACACAGCAGCATAATATGATATATGCACAGCACTATAATATGATATATACACAGCACTATAATATGATATATACACAGCACTATAATAATGATATATACACAGCACTATAATATGATATATACACAGCACTATAATATAATATATACACAGCACTATAATATGATATATACACAGCAGTATAATATGATATATACACAGCACTATAATATGATATATACACAGCAGCATAATATGATATATGCACAGCACTATAATATGATATATACACAGCACTATAATATGATATATACACAGCACTATAATAATGATATATACACAGCACTATAATATGATATATACACAGCACTATAATATAATATATACACAGCACTATAATATGATATATACACAGCACTATAATATGATATATACACAGCACTATAATATGATATATACACAGCACTATAATATGATATATACACAGCAGTATAATATGATATATACACAGCAGTATAATATGATATATACACAGCACTATAATATGATATATACACAGCACTATAATATGATATATACACAGCACTATAATATGATATATACACAGCACTATAATATGATATATACACAGCACTATAATAATTATATATACACAGCACTATAATATGATATATACACAGCACTATAATAATGATATATACACAGCAGTATAATATGATATATACACAGCAGTATAATATGATATATACACAGCACTATAATATGATATATACACAGCACTATAATATGATATATACACAGCACTATAATATGATATATACACAGCACTATAATAATTATATATACACAGCACTATAATATGATATATACACAGCACTATAATAATGATATATACACAGCACTATAATATGATATATACACAGCACTATAATATGATATATACACAGCAGCATAATATGATATATACACAGCACTATAATATGATATATACAGCAGTATAATATGATATATGCACAGCACTATAATATGATATATACACAGCACTATAATATGATATATACACAGCACTATAATATGATATATACAGCAGTATAAGCAGGGACTGGCTGTATTCAGACAGTATTGTACTCAGACTGTTACTCACTGTGTAGATTCAGTTATTCACGATATTGTATGGACAGAGCAATCCTGAATCAGCGCGCTGTACAAACATGAGCCAGTAGGTGGCAGCTCTGAGCTCACTGCCAGGCTCTGGCAAGGTTTCACTCAGCTGGTGCCAGGAATCCATGACGTCAGGGCAGACCCTTTAGGCGTGGTGCAGCCTGGGGGGGCGTGGTTGGGAGATGCCCTATAAATAGTAGGGGACCCTGGCATAATTTCTCAATGAACAGCTTAGACTCGCAGGTGATCTGTGGCTCTGAATAGCCAAGACACCGGCTCAGCCTGCCTTCCCTGAGACCTGTGCACTTGGAAGTAAAGTGTACAACAGAAAGGAACTAGGAGTACCCGGAGAGAGAATTTATCCTGCAGACTGTTCCTCTGAATTATTCCACAATCACTGCATTGTAACTGCTGAGCATCCATGTGAGATGTGCTGCAATCAACCAAACTGCTGACAAAAGTTTCATCACTCAGAAGATATCTTGTCTGAAGTGCACAACATCTTCCTGAACTGTACAGGACTTCAGAACTTAACTTGCATCCTTGTATCCTGTTCTGCACTGTGCCCCCCTCAGCAGAGCATCCCTGTACCCTACCCAACCCCCCACCAGTGACTTGACCAACCTACCTTTCAGCTAAGGCAATGATTGCTGTGCACTTCCAAGGATACTGGCTTCTGACAGCCTTACTGGGGTTGAGCTGCACTGGGAGGATGGTAAGTCACTGATTCTCTTAGATCTATTTGTGGCTGGACATTTCCAGCCCTGCCCTGGTGTAGTGGGACGGCTAATGTGACATTGGCTGGAGAGTGGCAGTTTACAACTCCTTATAATAGCTCTTAAAGTGTCAGCTATTCTGCAAATGTGAGATTTATCAGCCAGAGGTAAATAACATAAGTAGTATGCACATGTTTACTTTACTATGCGAGGAGCTTACTGTTTAATTGGTTAGAACAAAATCTAAGAAGATGGTTGAGCTATATTTACATCTAAGTTGTGCACATGGATGTGATTGGTTTATGTTATGATAACTGAGCTACTATACTGTTTGTCAATGAACAAAGTGAGCAGCTGCCTATGGGTCATTATCACCTAGAGGGGCGTGTGGCAAGCTTTACAGATGCTGTAATTTGTTGATCAAGTACATATTTTGTGATATCTTTTGCGCTATGGACCTGGTTGCCAGTTACAGACAGTATCAGAGTGCTTTTAAAGAGCCACTTCACCAGACTCAAGAGAAAATGCATGAAGGTGCCCCAGTAAGTTCTGCCCATGGGCACCACATATGCACACTCACTGCTATTCCAACTAGTAGACATGATAATGCAGAGAGCATTGAGGCTGGTCTGAGGGTCATTAATATTGCAGAGACCTCAATTATACAACATTTAAGTGATGAAACTCTCTTCACACCAAGTAAACTGGCATTAACATTTTTGACCAAGCACTGGGCATCTCTGTTTTATTCATATTGCACTTATGCTGGCATTCATCTGTTAATCAGTCTGGATTGTTAAACTATAAATGTAACTGCTATTTTGCAAATATTGGGGTTCTTAATAGAATTGTGTACTATAATGCTAAATCCCCATATGGGAGGCTAAAACATAAACCTCTTTTTAAGTTTATGTGCAGAGAATATGACATTCTTATTTATTCTTTGTCTTACATAGAGGGTTATATCACATATTGTTTTTTTTTATCATGACATTTATGTAAATTATGTTGGGATGCCAATCATTTTTAACCAGTAAGGGGTTTATTGTGATATTGGTCCCAGAGAGAATCTCATTCTTAAAATATTTCAATAGGCTTTTAGGTTTCTTCTTCAGACGATAAAATCTTTAAAAAAAAACAACAGTAATTCCTAAATATTCTTAAACATAATACAAATATTATGTATCACTCATATGAGAGATTATACAGCTGAATTCTTTCCATATCTATAACTTCAGGTTGCCCTGTGCCTTTAAGAGTCACTCAGAGTTTGTAAACAGTGCAGCGCTGCAGGGTCCTGCCTTCACATCATGGTTTATTTTTTTGACACAGTCTGCACTATGTGTTTTCTCTCCCAGGCAAAAATCCAATTTCCTGGGTAGGGTCACAGATTTTACTTTCATTTTTTTGATCCCTTCACAAACAGGACTTCATATTCCACATTCCCACTAAAAGTGACAAAAAGAGGCTGTTTTGAGGATTGGGTAGAAATAAGGGTGTCTGTACTTTATATGAAGTATTACTATATAGAGGGAGCTCACCCTAATGAATTTATGTCTAACACACCCACCTATATGACACCTGGGAGGGGTAATACCACTTTAACATTATAATATTACCACTGTTAACCCTTAATTAGTATAGCCGTTTATTAATGTTTCTTGATAAGTGTAATTTGGTTAAATAGTTAAGCACCCACTTTCTGTAGGAGTACTGCAGAGCTTGTCCTGAGCAAGACATGACTGGAGATTAGCAGATACCTGCATATGCCACTCCTGATTTTAGGAACATGGGTTAAACCTAAACAGACTAAACATTGTCTCTTGAAACCTAGTTTGTAACAGAACAGCTGGACCAAGACAGATTAATGTAAATGAAACTATTAAAGTAATCAAGAAACCTTCTCAGAGGAGCTTGCAATCTAATGAGCGCTGGCAAACAATGGGGTCAAGAAGTGTGTAGTTGAGGGGTAGGAGGGGGTTTACATGATTATTAGGGATTATACATTCACTTGCAGCTATGGGTGTCATGTAAACAAATACAAATAAATAAAGTTTTAATGTTCAAACGTACCACTGGCAAAACATTTACATATTCTCACATAAATGTTTACTTTATGCCAGTAATTGGAAATAGTCATCTCCTGTTTTTCTCTTTCATCTGAAAATATAAAATACTTAAGCCCATTTATATCAAGTTTATACATGAAGGTGATATGAGATGCATTTCCACCTGCATAAAGGGATTAAAATAGAGGAGGTAAAAATATATACAAAATAATGCTAAGGTGAATTACTGAAGAAATTATAGTAGATTCTTGGCACACACTAATGGCAAAGGTGGTTAGGAGTGTAGGCATGTTCTGTTTAAAGGGACGTGAAACTCAAACATTTTCTTTATTATTCAGATAGAGAATACGATTTAAACAACTTTCCAATTTACGTCTATTATCTAATTTGCTTCATTTTCTTGGTATTCTTTGTTGAAAAAGCAACTAATTTAAACCAATAGTGTGGGTGAAGCGCTGAATCTAATCTCCACTGCCTCACTGTGAAACTATCCCCTTCCTGGATAGTAACAGTTTAAATACAAAAAATTATTATAAAACAGTGGGCGCTTAAAGCGGGAGATTAAGTAGATATGTTAAAAGAAATATCTCTATAGGGAATAGATAAAACGTAAGAGAATAATATCAAATACACTGTGGTTATATACTCTTAAATTTATTAAAATATTTATTTAATGGACAGATCTAAATCAACAATTAATAATCAAGCTAAAAAACAGGAATACAATATACATTCACTCCCAACTATAGTTGCTCATACAACCGTTCACACACTCTCTAAAACAAACAATAATGTCTAATTGAATATATAAACAAGATAAATAAATGAATGCTGGAAATCACACCAAACACATAAAGTGTGATATATTTCTATGAAATGGCTTAAATAATGATAAAAATGATGTCTGTTCCTGGTAAAAAGTTTATACAAATGATGTAAAAATGATGTCTGTTCCTGGTCAAAGGTTTATCATAAAAGTTTATAAACAATAAAATATCTGACAGGTCCGCTACAGCAAGGTAAAAAGCCAAGTCTTAGTCTCTTTTCAAAACTGATTGTCCCAAGTGCCAACAGCCGTCGGTCTTTTTCACCGGCGCTGTATAAGATTTGCAAAAAGGTTAGTCTGTGGGACTTGAATACTTTATGGAAATCTCCGTTATGATCCTGTGTAACTTAAGGCTATCCGCCTTCTTACCGTGACTCCACTTTGTGTCTCAGCCGCTCTGCTACAAACAACCGACCGCACACTGGCGGTTTCCAAGATTCCTATGTCACTTGGTTTCCGGAACCTCCAGGTAGTTCAGACTTGCGCAAGTCTATTACGAGGTGTTAGAAGACCTCTAATCTTGATTCTGTTAACGGATAATTAACAAATCAGGAGCTACAGCGGGGTATTTAAAAAAGCACAGGTGCAGGGTAAAGTATCTTGACAAAGACCCATACGGGTTGAAACGCGTAGAGGATTCACCCTGCCACTACACAAAACTGCTATTCTGCTATTAGTCTATCTAACAGACGGAGACTGGAGGAGAATTTCTACCGTGTACTGTGTGAGTACTGAAGAGCGGTAACAGAATCAAGATTAGAGGTCTTCTAACACCTCGTAATAGACTTGCGCAAGTCTGAACTACCTGGAGGTTCCGGAAACCAGGTGACGTAGGAATCTTGGAAACCGCCAGTGTGCGGTCGGTTGTTTGTAGCAGAGCGGCTGAGACACAAAGTGGAGTCACGGTAAGAAGGCGGATAGCCTTAAGTTACACAGGATCATAACGGAGATTTCCATAAAGTATTCAAGTCCCACAGACTAACCTTTTTGCAAATCTTATACAGCACCGGTGAAAAAGACCGACGGCTGTTGGCACTTGGGACAATCAGTTTTGAAAAGAGACTAAGACTTGGCTTTTTACCTTGCTGTAGCGGACCTGTCAGATGTTTTATTGTTTATAAACTTTTATGATAAACCTTTGACCAGGAACAGACATCATTTTTACATCATTTGTATAAACTTTTTACCAGGAACAGACATCATTTTTATCATTATTTAAGCCATTTCATAGAAATATATCACACTTTATGTGTTTGGTGTGATTTCCAGCATTCATTTATTTATCTTGTTTATATATTCAATTAGACATTATTGTTTGTTTTAGAGAGTGTGTGAACGGTTGTATGAGCAACTATAGTTGGGAGTGAATGTATATTGTATTCCTGTTTTTTAGCTTGATTATTAATTGTTGATTTAGATCTGTCCATTAAATAAATATTTTAATAAATTTAAGAGTATATAACCACAGTGTATTTGATATTATTCTCTTACGTTTTATCTATTCCCTATAGAGATATTTCTTTTAACATATCTACTTAATCTCCCGCTTTAAGCGCCAACTGTTTTATAATAATTTTTTGTTGAAAAAGCAGCAATGCACTTCTGGGAGCTAGTTAGCACATTGGGTGAGCCAATAATATGAGGCATATATGTGCAGCCACCAATCAGAAGCTCCAGAGCCTACCTAGGTATTCGTTTCAACAAGGAATACCAAGGCAACTAATCAAATTAGATTATAGAAGTAAATTGGAGAAGTTGTTTAAAATCACAGGCTCTATCTATATCATTAAATAATTTTTCTTTATTTTATGTCCCTTTAAGGGACACTAAACGCCTTGATATCATGCAACATTTTGGTTGTCTTATTATAGAAGATATCAGCCAAGTCTAAATATTTTTTAAAAATAAAACAATATCTTGTTTCCTGCAATTAACTTATCGTTAGCCAAACTGCACCCTCAATTTGCCTTATTTGGAGGAGCCAGTCTGAACTTACAGACAACAAGGATCACCACGGTTATAATGTCAGTATAAGGTGCACTGTTTTGCAGCTGTTATCAGTTAAAGGGACATGAAACCCAACATTTGTCTTTAATGATTCAGATAGAGAATACAATTTTAAACAACTTTCCAATTTACTTCTTTTATCTAATTTGCGTCATAATCTTGGTATCCTTTGTTGAATTAACAACAATGCACACTATGTTTGCTTTTCAACAAAGGATACCACGAAACAAAACAAATCAGATAATAGAGGTAAATTAGAAAGTTGTTTTAAATGATATGTTCTATTTGAATCATGAAAGAAAATATATGTAGCATGGTTAGCCTTTAAAAAGGGACACATATCAAAAATACATGTCAGGGCTGTTTAAAGAAATGTTTTGAATAATATTCCATTCTAAGAACCCTGACATATGTATTTTTCATGTATCCCTTTTTTAAAGCGGCATTATGGTCCCCTTATCTATAAAGTGCATTTCCAGCTCTTAGAAAGAAAAAGAAAAATAATCCACAGAATTCAGAGCTAACTTATATGAAAAGGGGCAAAATAAATAATGAAAGTATAATGCAAAGATGTTTTCCAGAATCTATGTGCTTGTTTCCCTGATATACTGAGCACACACAAGGGGGGCTCGCGACTGTCAGTGTTGTATTACAATTACAAGCCCTGCTCCTCCGTATGCCTCATTTCTAAAGCTGTGGGAGAGCACAGATGCACAAGGCCAATAAAACAAAAATTTGTCTACTGTACAGGGGGTAATTTATTTCCTGCAACACGTCTGTAGATAGATGAGACAGATGCAAGGGCATGTGGGTAATAGGTCGTAAACTGAATTGTTTTGTGCTCCCATAAATTGTCAGTCCAATCAGACAAAGACCATTATGTGTTGGGGCTGATTCACTGTTTGCAAAACATACTTAAAGGGACAGTATACACCAATTTACATATAACTGCATGTAATAGACACTACTATAAAGAATAAGATGCACAGTTACTGATATAAAAATCCAGTATAAAACTGTTTAAAAACTTACTTAGAAGCTCTCAGTTTAGCTCTGTTAAAAAGATTACCGGAACACCCACTGCATGTGCTTCAATAGCAAAAAAAGCAGACACTCTCCCCCTTCCTCTGCATATGAAAAGACCCTTTACACAAACAGGAGCAAGCTGGAGTAGGTATACATCAGTATTCTCCTAAAACATTGGGGCTTGGTTAGAAGTCTGACAATCAGCGTAATGTTATTTAAAAATAAGCAAAACTATACATTTGAAAAACGGTATAGGTTATATAAATGGATCATCTACAAAACATTTATACAATGAAATATCTAGTGTATAATGTCCCTTTAAAGGACCACTCAATGCAGTAGAATTGCATAATAAACAAGTGCATTATAAAAAGACTATGATTTAACACCTACTGACATTTTTTTCTCTCCCATTTTCCGACCCCCTGTATCATGTGACAGACATCAGCCAATCACAGACTAGTATATGTTTAACCTGTGAGCTTGTGCACATGCTCAGTAAGATCTTGTTCCCCAGAAATTGTGCAAATAAAAAGACTGTGCAAAATTTCATAATGGAAGTAAATTGGAAAGCGTCTTAAAACTACTGCTCTATCTGAATCATAAAAGTTTATTTTGACTTAAGTGTCCATTTAAAGGGACATGAAATTCTCCATAAAAGTTTCTATGATGTTTAAAGGGACATTAAATACTAGATACATTTTATAAGTATAGAATTGAGGTTATTCCCCATCTCACTCGAGTCATGGACGCCGCCATCTTGAAATCTAGCTTTCACTGCATTCCAGTGCTGACCTGTAAGCACATATGCAACAACTCTCCTTCAGATACCTATACAGTGTAACCTAGGTTCCAAAATGGCAGCACCCATGTTTAAAGGGAGGTGCAGCAAATGTATTTAGTCTTTAGTGTCCCTTTAATGATCCTTCAATAATTATTTCACCTCTTTTTTTTATCCTAAAATTTAAATCTAAAAATTCCATTTTTTCCTCTCCCCTTGGAGAGGCTGATGAACATTCCATGGATTTCAGAACCCTGACTATGCTACTAACTTCAAAGGGATTGGCTGAATTGTGCAGGATCTCATTTATTGGCCACCACAAAAAAACAATACGATAAACACTCAGACTTTTCAAAAATTAAATTTATTTAAACAATTATTTGGTGTGCAGTTCTTTTGCAGCACAGTGATTCATTTCTGATACAAATATAAAATAACTTCAGTTTCCCTTTAAAAAAACAGTAATTATAATATATTTAAAGGAACGATTACTGATAATAATACATAGCTGTATTTTTAAAATTACATTTGTGCTGAATAAACAAATGCAAACTTTAGTCCGTAAAGTAATGGACACCGCCATTTTGTTACCTACCTTTCCCTTGGGTTAAAGGACTGTTCCCTTATCTTATCTCCTCTGCTAAGGACAGTTAAAGGGACATTAAACCCCAAAAAATTATTTCATGATTCAGATAGAAAATACAATTTTAAACAACATAACAATTTACTTCTAATATCTAATTTGCTTCATTCTATAGATATCTTTTGTTAAAGAAATAACAATGCACATGGGTGAGCCAATTACATGAGGCATCTATGTGCATCCACCAATCAGAAGCTACTGAGCCTATCTAGATATGCTTTCCAGAAAAGAATATCAAGAGAATGAAGCAAATTAGATAATAGAAGTAAATTAGAAAGTTGTTTAAAATGGTATTCTCCATCTGAATCACAAAATACATGTTTTGGGTTTAATTTCCTTTTAAGAGATAGTTAGAAATTATCTGAGAGTAACAATGTTTGTTTTGTGTCCCTTTAAGGGAAAAAAAATAAATGCGGGAGTGAATATGTTTGAGTCATAAAAGAAAACTAGTCCCCTATAGATCCTTCCGATAACAAAATGAAGGATTAGCTCATGCGTTTATTTTCTTTTTTTAGATGTTAGATTCTGGCACTGAATTCCACTCTATGTAAACAAACTACATGATAATTCTATGATATCAAAGGCCCCATGTTAAGTAAATGTGGCTCATGCCAGATTTTATTCATAAAAAATGTATTTAAAAAAAAAACTAGAAAAGGAAACTTTAGCTAATGCTGTTTAATATTCAGCTATGTTCTTTATTTTACATTTTTTCTGTGGATTGTTATCTGAAATTGTATACACTGGGCATTACTGATGCCTTTAGATAAGGAACCACTTGGGTAATGCAACTGGATATAAAGTGAAACAACACATTTATCTGAAAGAGATCTAATAAAGCTTATAACCTTTATTCTAGATTACCAAGTATACTGAGGAACCGGTTTATTATTACTTATTAAAGGGTCATGAAACCCACATTTTTTCTTTCGTCATTTAGAAAGAGCATTCACTTTTAATCAACTTTCTAATTTACTTTTATTATCTATTTTGTTTTATTCTCTTGATATCCGTTGCTGAAAAGCATATCTAAATAGGCTCAGTGGCTGCTGATTGGTGGCTGCAAATAGAAGCCTTGTGATAGTCTTACCCATGTGCATTGCTTTTTCTTCAGCAAAGGATATCTAAAGAATTAAGCAAATTAGATATTAGAAGTAATGTGGAATATTGTTTAAAATTGTATTCTCTATTTGAATAATACATTTTATTGGGGGGGTTTAGTGTCCCTTTAAATACGTTTTTTTTAATGACTATCTAAGTTTCTTCTCTAAGAGTAGTTAGCGCAATTCTCCAATAGACCAATGGCAGGCAACGTGCAGTGTGAAGTTGTGCACATTAAGCCTAGTTTACCTTTTGTGACCTTCATCCTTTTCTCTGGAATAATTTCAACATCATCATCTGATATTTTATCTCTAAAACACCTTCATTGTCTCTCCACTCCCCATTCACTTCAGCCCATCCTTGTTAATTTGAATACTTTTGTTAGGTGTAAGGTTTAAGGGTTAAAAGTGTTTCGGAGGACTCTTTCGGTGAGACGGGGGGCCTGTCACCGATATACCACCGCCCATTAAACTAACACAGACCTTATCACTTGTTAAAGCTACAGCAACGGGCCCCTATTTCATGTGTGCTTTCTAAATTAAAAAAGGAAAAATCATTTCCAATTTACTTATAACGTTTTATCAAATGTATATCTTTCTGTTGACCCGTTTTGTTAAAACATAGATACTTCCAATGATAGCATGCTCTGCAATAATGTTAGACATGTACGCTCCAGAGGCTACCTCAGTATGCTGTCATTTCAACAAAGGATACCAAGAGAGCAACATTTGATAACAGAAGTAAAGTGGACTTTTTATTATTTTATTTTTTGGCAAATCATGAACATTTTACAATACCTTTTTATATCCCTTTAACAGCTTCCACTTTACATACCTGACTTTTATTTAAAGGGATATGAAACCCAAAAATGTTCTTTTGTGATTCAGACAGAGCATACAAGTTTCCAATTTACTTCTATTATCAAATTTGCATTGTTCTCATGGTATTCTTTGTTGAAGAAATACTTAGGTAAGTGTCGGGAGCACTCCATGGCAGGAAATAGTTCTGCGATCTAGTGCTCTTGCAACATTCTTACAAAATTGTTGCCATATAGTGCTCGCTCCTAAGTTTATTCCCTGCTTTTCAACAAAATATATCAAAATAATGGGGGGAAAATGATAATAGAAGTAAATTAGAAAGTTGTTTAAAAAGTGTACATTCTAAGTGAATCACAAAATGATTTTTTTAGGTTTCGTATCCCTTTAAGTGGAAATCTTAAAGAGCTATAAGAAAAATATCCCACAGGCTCACCTCTAAGGAAGTAAATGTCTAAGCCACATTTAAAGGGACAGACAACACCAGAATTGTTGTAGATAATCCCTTAATTACCCATTCCCCAGTTTTGCACAACCAACACAGTTATATTAATACACGTTTTACCTCTGTAATTATCTTGTATCTATGGCTCTGCAAACTGCCCCCTTATTTCAGTTCTTTTGACAGACTTGCATTTTAGCCAATCAGTGCTCACTCCTCGGTAAATTCACGTGCATGAGCTCAATGTTATCTATATGAAACACATGAACTAATGCCCTCTAGTGGTGAAAAACGATCAAAATGCATTCAGATTAGAGGCGGTCTTCAAGGTCTAAGAAATTGGCATATGAACCTCCTAGGTTTAGCTTTCAACTAAGAATACCAAGAGAACAAAGCAAAATTGGTGAATAAAGTAAATTGGAAAGTTGTTTAAAATTACATGCTCTATCTGAATCATGACATTTTTGGGGGGGACTTGACTGTCCCTTTAAATTGCTCTTATTAAGGCTAGAACCTTAATTGTATCATTATTATTATGAGCCTACGATGGAAACAAAGTGGTTTATTTCTATTTCTACTTAAGTGAATGGCTGTTAATAGACTTTAGTATTTATAGCGCTGGCATTTGCTGAAACCGCTTCAGATGCTATTTTTAATAAGCAGAGAGCAGTGTGGTTGAAGAAAATATTTTTCTCGTCTTCTTTCCTAACTTTTTTTTTTTTCCCTTCCAAAAAGTGAACTGGTTATCACAACACACATAGTGAAACGGGCCTCTGTCAAAGGTTCAGCCACAGTCCTTGCTCTGTCCAAATCCTGGCTGTTGCTCCAAGTCTTGGGCAGAGCGGCTGTGACTCATGTGGTCATGTGACTTTTGTTTGTGTCAGCCCTTGGCTGCCCGTTCAGGAATTAACTATAATTTCAGGATTAACAAGGTGAGAAGTTGCAGCCTCAAAAGCTCACGTTATCCAAACCTTTAGCCCATTTGCACCAGTTACCTAATCTAAGTTTTAAAGGGACATCAGACTCAAAATTTAAAGGGACATGGAACTCAAAATGTATTAATCCAAATGTATTAATGTTATCAAGTTTTGCTCCATTCTCTTGGTATTCTCTTTGCACTACTGGTAGCTAAAAAAATTTAGGTTTCATTTTCCTTTAATTCCCAAAAATAAATTATTCATGAAAAATAAAAACTGTGCTTGTTCCATGCTCCCTAGAGGGGACGGAAGTAACATTTTCAGATTTCTGACCTGGAAACATGCTACACAGTGATTGCTTGGAGCACTGCACAGACTCGTTTACAGCTAGCTCTGTTATTGGACTCAATCCGTAGCGCTTTTTTACTGATTTGTATCGCTTTTTACTGATTTGTTGAGTCTTTTTACTGATTAGTAGAGGTTTTTACTAATTTGTAGCACTTGCACCTTACTGCTGGTAATATATATCTATTCTATCTACCGTATCAGTTGCTCTGTCTATAAGAAAACATTGACTAATAATTGAACGGAGAAAATATAGTCTTACTTTAATATAAAAATGGCTTGCACTATATCATATTACTTTTATTTTTAATGTATCTGTCAATATATATTTTAGAGCAGGTCGGTCTTTAAGCAGTATATGAAAAATCCAGGACACATGTACACATATACACACTAAGGACAAGTGCAATACACACAGATACAGGACACGTGCATATGCATGCATACATACACAAGCACGCATGCATACATACACAAGCACGCATGCATACATACACGCATGCATACATAAACAAGCACGCATGAATACATACACACACGCATGCATACAGACACACACACATAAATACACACTCACGCATGCATACATACACAAGCACGCATGCATACAGACACAAGCACGCATGCATACAGACACTCACACATGCATACACGCACACACGCATGCATACACATAGACACAGAACACATGCATACATATACATACATACATACATACACACACAGAACACATGCATATGCGCACACACACACAAACACACATACAGAACATATGCACACACACTGGCACATGCATACACACAGAACATATACACACACAAACACACACTGATACGCAGACACAGGACACATATATACACACTAAGGACAAGTGCAATCCACACAGATACAGGACACATGCATATGCATGCATACATACACAAGCATGCATACATACACAAGCACACATGCATACATACACAAGCATGCATGCATACATACACACACACATGCATACATACACAAGCATGCATGCATGCATACATACACACACACATGCATACATAAACAAGCACGCATGAATACATACACACACGCATGCATACAGACACACACACATAAATACACACTCACACATGCATACACGCACACACACATGCATACACATAGACACAGAACACATGCATACATATACATACACATGCATATGCACACACACACACAAACACACATACAGAACATATGCACACACACTGGCACATGCATACACACAGAACATATACACACACAAACACACACTGATACGCACACACAGGACACATACAAACACAGAACATATGCGCGCGCACACACACACACGGCAAATACACACACACAGGACACATGCATGCATACATACACACACAGGGCACTTACACACACACACACACACACACACAGGACAAATGCATACATACATGCACATAAACACACAGGGCACACATAGGACACATGCACACACAGGATATATGTATGCATACACACACACACACACAGGACACATGCATGCGTACATACATACATACATACACACACACAGGACAAATGCATACATACATACATGCACATAAACACACAGGGCACACATAGGACACATGCACACACAGGACACATGCATACATACATGCACATAAACACACAGGGCACACATAGGACACATGCACACACAGGACACATGCATACATACATGCACATAAACACACAGGGCACACATAGGACACATGCACACACAGGACACATGCATACATACATACACACACACAGGACACATGCATACATACATACATACACACACACAGGACACATGCATACATACATACATACATACATGCACATACACACACACAGGACACATGCATACATACATACATACATACATGCACATACACACACACAGGACAGATGCACATGATTCATGCATTAACAAACACACATAACCAGGGCAACTATTAAGTGTATACTATACCATATGGAATTGGTGGTGAAAATTGGATATTATAATTTTTTTCATTTTTACTCTGGCTAATGAGTAACAAATATTTTTTTCCATCTCCCTTCAGGTGGCATTGGCCTGCCCTACTACTTGCGTATGTCCCAAGGAGCCCCCTTCATGCCCTCCTGGCATTAGCCTGGTGACAGATTCCTGTGGATGCTGCAAGGTGTGTGCCCGTCAATACAATCAGGACTGCGGGCCAAGCCACCCATGTGACCACATTAAAGGTTTACACTGTGACTTTGGCGCCGATTCCTCTTCTACTGTTGGAATCTGTCGAGGTGAGAGTACTAACAGTTTTTACATTTAGCCACCAATCAGCAAGCGCTACCCAGGTGCTGAAACAAAACTGGGACGGCTCCTAATCTTTACATTCCTGCTTTTCAAATAAAGATACCAGAAGAACAAAGAAAATTTGATAATAGGAGTAAATTAGAAAGCTGCCTAAAATTGCGTGCTCTTATCTGAATCATAAAAGAACATATTGGGTTTCATATCCCTTTAACCATATCTAATTGTAATAACTACTCAGTGGTCGATCTTCTATAAGCAGCATTATTTGGTCTATTGATTATAACTCTGCTTTTTTTCTTCTAGTCTGTGTTCTATATATTTGCCTGCACAATATAACCAATCAGAAGCTATACCAAGAAATATCTTTGCAAGTAGTTATGTTTGGGTGCTGGTAACATTCATGTCACTACTGCAGCCACTGGGTGCAAATTGCTAGTCAATCAGAGAATGTCACACATTTAGGGACATGAAGATGTAAATCCAGCCCTGCTCTTGTCTGTAATTCTCATACTCTTGGATAAAATAAAAATAATAACTTCCATAACCTTTATGTGCTTTTTTGTTGTTGTAATCTCAGTAGTCTCATTTTATTACAGCCATTATTTAATTTTTTTAAAGGGACAAAACTGAAATATTCATCAGTGTATTAAAGAAACAGTCTACTCCAGAATTGTTATTGTTTAAAAAGATAGATAATCCCTTTTTTGCACAACCAACACAGTTATATTTATACACTTTTTACCTCTGTAATTACCTTGTATCTAAGCCTCTGCAGACTGCCCCCTTATCTCAGTTCTTTTGACAGACTTGCATTTTAGGCAATCAGTGCTGACTCCTAGGTAACTCCACAGAAGTGAGCACATTGTTATCTATATGACACACATGAACTAAGTGTCTAACTGTGAAACTGTCAAAATGCACTGAGATAAGAGGCAGTTCAATGGCTTAGAAATTAGCATATGAGCCTACCTAGGTTTAGTTTTCAACAAACAATACCAAGTGAACAAAGCAAATTTGATGATAAACATAAATTGAAAAGTGACATTTTAATTTGACTAGACTGTCCCTTTAATTTTAAATAGAAGCATTTTTTGCAATATATTTCTATTAGCATAAATGCTCTAGTAAAACCTTTGTGCGTATGTCGCTGAAACAGTGAGAACTTGTACTAGATGTAATCTTACTAATGCAAGTGTATTGCAGAAATGGTTCTAGTGAAAAATGAAATGCACTTATACACAGGACGATTTTGATGACTACTTTTATGGAGAAAATGCCCCTTTCCATAATGTCCCACTACCAGATCAGAGCGGGAGCAAGCTGCATTCAAATCAATGGTGCGATCGGGCAGGCTGTGACTAGACAGCTCGCCCACGAAGCGCATTTGAAAAACAAGACTGCTCAGTAGAACCTTGAGCGGAGTCCAACTTTGGGATAAAAAAATCAGGAAATGCTTAAGATGTATAAAGGAGCCGCTTAGATAACGCTATATAATTCTGCACTATGTGTTTACTGTCCCTTTAAGTATCCCTCAATCAAAATACCATATTCAATCTCATTATTAACCATAAAGAAAATACATTTTTTTACCTTCTCCATGAGGACACTGTAATACTTAAAGGGACATTGTACACTAGATTTGTCTTTGCATACATATTTTGTAGATGATCTATCTCTATAGCCCATGTTGGAGTGTTTGCTTATTTTTTTTATTACATTGTGCTGATTTTCAGACTCATAACCAAGACCCAAAAGTATCAGATGCACTCACGCGTTTACAGACTCCTGCTGGCTTCTGTTTGTGTAATTGGCATTTTCATATGCAGTGTCTACTCTTCTTGCTATCTCAGCCCCTTTCAGTGGGCGTCCCAGCCTAAACTCATCAGAGAAAGGGTTAGAACAAGTCTAATTTATATGTATACTAGTTGGTTTTTTTTTAACCCTTTCCCACCGTTAGGACGTTCCATGCTGTTCTAACTGTGCTGGGCTTTAGCGCCATTAGGACATCTTGGAATATCATAGCCGTTTGACTGTCCTGAAGCCATAGTGGCCTGGTAAATGGGATCGTGTGCTGGAGGAGGTGCCTATCATCATAAGCACTCCCCCCAGACCTTATCCCATCACTGAAATCACAAGATCGCATAAACGATTGCGTGATTTCAATTTGTTTACATCGGAACTTAGTTCGATGCAGGAAATTTAGTCCAGACGGGAAAGGGTTAAACAGAAGAAAATGATGCAAAATATTTTTGTTGTTAACCATTCTTTACATTTTTGCTTGTTCTGTGTCTTTAAGAAATGATTTTGCTAGTTTTTGCAAAGGAGAAACTTTCTTTGTAGGGCATTAGAGTTTAATCTAAAACCATCTGCTTCTGTTCAGTTGTCAGTGCCAGGCTGTGCCCTGACTGGCATGTGGATAATCCCCAGTTATTGAGTGGATATCACATCCTATGTGAAGTTTTCCTGGAGATCCTCCCAACTCTACCTGTACCAGATCTCATTATCTGTGCTTGGCTGGTGAGCTAGATTAAGGTGTAATCATATCTAGGCGTGCAGTTCTTCTGTACCCATCGCAACCTATTAGTGGCAGATTGAACTTAATAGGCCGCGGGCAACGTCTGCCACTTGGCTTGTGTTCTGACATTGGCTGACTTTCCTGTGAATAACAGATATGATTCAAGTCAACACTGCACCTGGCTAGGCTTCCCTTGAATGATCATATGAGTCTGGAGATAACATTACCTGGGAGTCAACAAATTGCCTGGCATGTTTGTTAAACTGAAAAATTGGCACCATTTAGAAAGAGAGATTCAGATTTTTCAAGTACCTTTTGTATTTTAAAAGGATGCAGGAGCCATTTTTTTGGTACTGAGAAAAATATGATTATTATTTTTATAAAACTGCATTTTTTCTGTACTGAGAAATAAAAATAATTTTGAAGTTGTGAAACGTGTCACTGTCTACTAATAGAGCAGTGTAAGTTCAGCTTAGCAGCCAATTGGCAATCAGACCCAATGATACTTTCTGTTATATTGTGCATGACTCTAAAAAAATACTGTAGCACGTAGCAGGGTCATTGCGCATAGAAACAAACATTTTAACAGCTAAGACTGTGTATTTAACCCCTGTAAAAAGGTTTAAACACATAAAGTGAATTCCAGACTGAAATCCTGAGCTAGTGATTGGTGGCTACATACATATGCCATCTCCCTGATTGGCTCAACAGCATTGATCAGCTCCAGAACTATAGTATATTGCCATTCCAAAGCGGACTTTAACTATAGGTTTAATCCTTTTTTTTTTAGGGGGGGGGGGGGATTATACATATAGTTCTGTAAAACCAATAAAGCAATAATAAAATATTAGATAATTTTGCTTTTGACCCATTGGCCCCTATTTATCAACCCGTCAACTTACTTGCATTCGCCAGCACCAATACGCTTGCCTAAGATCGCTGCCGCGGACCTGAATACGTTCTCCAAAGTTACCAAAAAAGCTGTTAAAAAGTTGCGCACCAAGTACGGGGCGATGAGCAGCGGACTGTTGTTAACTAACAGTCATCGATCTCGCTGCTCTTCGGCTTTTTCCCAGCTTTATTGTATACTCTCACTAAACACCCACACTATACTAAACTGTTTTACCCCTATACCGCCGCTCCCGGACCCTGCCGCAACTAAATAAAGTTATTAACCCCTAAACCGCCACTCCCAGAGCCCACCGCCACCTACATTATACTTATTAACCCCTAATCTGCCCCCCTACACCGCCGCCACCTACATAACACTTATTAACCCCTAATCTGCCGTCCCCAACGTCGCCGGCACTATATTAAATGTATTAACCCATAAACCTAAGTCTAACCCTAACACCCCCTAACTTAAATATAATTTAAATAAATAAAAATAAAATTCCTATCATTACCTAAATAATTCCTATTTAAAACTAAATACTTACCTATAAAATAAACCCTAAGATAGCTACAATATAACTAATAGTTACATTGTATGTAGCTTAGGGTTTATTTTTATTTTACAGGCAAGTTTGTATTTATTTTAACTAGGTACAATAGTTATTAAATAGTTATTAACTATTTAATAACTACCTAGCTAAAATAAATACAAAAGTACCTGTAAAATAAAACCTAACCTAAGTTACAATAACACCTAACACTACACTACAATTAAATACAATTAAATAAATTACATACAATTAACTAAATTATATACAATTATCTAAAGTACAACCCCCCCCACTAAATTACAGAAAATTATAAACAAATTACAGAAATTTAAACTAATTACACCTAATCTAATAGCCCTATTAAAATAAAAAAAGCCCCACTAAAAAAAAAAAAAAAAAACCCTAGCCTAAACTAAACTACCAATAGCCCTTAAAAGGGCCTTTTGCGGGGCATTGCCCCAAAGTAATCAGCTCTTTTACCTGTAGAAAAAACAAAACAAACAAACCCCCCCCAACAGTAAAACCCATCACCCACACAACCAACCGCCCAAATAAAATAGTAACTAAAAAAACCAAAGCTCCCCATTGCCCTGAAAAGGGCATTTGGATGGGCATTGCCCTTAAAAGGGCAGTTAGCTCTTTTGCAGGCCCAAAGCCCTAACTTAAAAATAAAACCCACCCAATACACCCTTAAAAAAACACTAACCCCCTGAAGATCGACTTACCGGGAGACGTCTTCATCCAAGCCGGGCAGAAGTGGTCCTCCAGACGGCATAAGTCTTCATCCAAGCCGAGCAGAAGTGGTCTTCCAGACGGCAGAAGACTTCATCCAGACGGCATCTTCTATCTTCATCCATCTGGCGCGGAGCGGGTCCATCTTCAAGACATCCGACGCGGAGCATCCTCTTCGGCCGACGACTACCCGACGAATGAAGGTTCCTTTAAGTGACGTCATCCAAGATGGCGTCCCTTAAATTCCGATTGGCTGATAGAATTCTATCAGCCAATCGGAATTAAGGTAGAAAAAATGCTATTGGCTGATGCCATCATCCGGATTGAAAACCAGGTACGCTGGGCCGCAATAGTGCCGAGCATACCTGGTAGAAATTTGTTAACTTACAAAAGTAGTCAGATCGTGTCTAATTTGCATTTGGAACATCTGTAATGACGTAAGCATCGATCTGTGTCGGACTTTGACCGGCGGATCATACGTTACGTCACAAAATTCTACTTTTGCCGGTCTGTAGGGTTTAATAAATAAGGGGAATCAGGCTCTCCACAATTACACTGCAGAATTCCCGCGTATTTGCAGTTGACGGCTTGATAAATAGGCCCCATTATGTCAATTTAAAAACAAATATTTATTATACTTGCAATCCTTTGTTACTGTGGCCCCATTACTAAATTATAGTTACTACGGGAGGAAACAAATTTGCTGAAAAAGTATCCAGATAATTCAACATTTATAATTTACCTAGTACAATATTACTTTTTTTATATTTTTTCAGTAAAGGGACAGTAAAGTCAAAATTAAATTATCATGATTCAGACAGGGCATGCCATTTTAAACAAAATTTCCAATTTACTTCTGTTTTCAAATTTGCTTCGTTCTCTTGGTATCTTTTATCAAAGAGTAAAACTAAGTTGGCTCATAAGTGCTAAGGAGTGTGCACGTGTCTTTAGTACTGTATTTAGTGGTCCTTTCAATTAAAACTATGTCCATTCTTTCACAGCAAAGTCAGAAGGTCGACCTTGTGAATTCTTTGGGCAAATCTATCAGAATGGGGAGAACTTCCAACCTAACTGCAAACACCAGTGCACTTGCATGGACGGAATAGTGGGCTGTATGCCGCTATGCCCTCAAGAAGTAGCTCTGCCAAGTGCAGACTGCACCAATCCGAGGTTGGTGAAGGTTCCAGGACAGTGCTGTGAAGAATGGCTATGTGATAGTAACCATATTTCAGAGGACTCGGGAGACACTACCAACGGCAACGTAGATGACCCATTGAAGTCATCTGAAGAGATTGTAGACCAGGTTGACATTGAACCAGTGTCAAGCAACGAGCTCATTAGTTTAGTTAGAAATGGATTTAAAGTTGAACCTGGTAAGTATACACATTGTGTAATAGATCTCCCCATAATATCATATCACTGCCTTCTGATTACTATCTGTTGTTAAAGGGAAATATATATATTATTATTATTTTTTACTATTGGTCAATTTCTTTTATGTAGCATTTGAAGATTAGCATGGTGAAGACTACACCATATTTATTTATATTTGCTGCGCTAGTTCTCATGCCGTGTCTGAAGGCATGAGAACAAGGCTCCTATTGGGGCCTATGGAAGCGTGCTCTCGTGAGCGCAAAGCTTCCAATCGATGCAAAGTTGAAAGTAAATGTGATCACTTAAGCGCAATCCTGATTTATGCTAGAATGATTACAGCTTCCTCTAGTTAACTGCTGCGCGAAGGAAAAAAGTGTTACAAAACACATCAAAAATACCGTACATTATAAAGTAAAGTTACACTCAGAATAATTAATAAATAAAATGATTTCAAAACATTTTGAACACAAGTTATAAAGGCTCAAAGAGATCTCAGCAGATCAAAGGGCTTTAACATAGAGATGCATACATATACATCTGTAAATATGTATATAGTCTAAGTGCATATATGTATTTACATATATATATATATATATATATATATATATACACACACACATATAAATACATATGCACACATATATAAATACATATGCACACATATATAAATACATATGCACACATATATAAATACATATGCACACATATATAGACATATATACAAGTGCATTGGAGCCCTTTGCAGTGATTCTCGGATAGAATGCCGACAGACAGAATGCCAAAGCACATGTCCGAGAGACTATATTCCGAGTGGAGAAATGACTGACAGTCACAATTGGCTGACGTTTAATTCTCTTAACTCGCAGGCCCATGTACGCTACTCACTATCAGATGGTAAAGCCTGATTATACAAGAACATTCGGCGAGGGCAGATACGCTCCAGAGTGTTCTGTTATGATCCATGCCTTTTAACACATTCCCCTCCCCATTCATATCCTCTTACCTTCCCTGTAAATATAATTATAAGTTAATATATGATAAAATAATGTTAAGAAATATAAGCTAATTTGTTTTATGTTTGTGCTTTTTGTAATATTTTAAATAAAAATTGCCCGTGGCCGGACTGTTATCCAACGGACATTTGTCTGTCAGATTATTATCCGTCTCACAAATGTCCTTCGGATAACAGTCCGGCCACACTTTGCAGTTAAGTAAATGAAAACAGGTTAAAGCATATTTATGAAATATTCATTCTTAATAAAGGTTTTAACTATGTATTTACTGCGAATATTTCACACCTCAATGTTCGGCACATAGCAGAATATGTTATATGTATTTTTAAATAGATATTCCTAGATACCTAGACATAGATATATATTGTATAAAAAAAATAATCACATATATGTTGAAATATTTTTTTTATGAATAAATAGAACATATTCTTCAGTGTGAAGAATAATGGAATGTGAAATATTCATTTTATGTTAGCGCAAATGAGAATATGCAATTTGGTTTGAGGGAGAGTTTTTTTTTTTCTTCTATTGACTTATATGGGGGAATGCACACATGATATTCTAACTTTGGCTTTTTGCGCTTGTCGAGTTAGCACGGGAGCAAAAAACAGTTCACTTTCAACTCGTGATATAAGCGCAACCTGACAAAATCTTACTTCTAACGCAATTAAAGCTCTAGTGGAAGCGTTAATTTGTGCCTCACTCGTAATGCAAAAGACTATAAAGAGTATCATAGTGGTGTGAAGGTGAAGTGTTTTAGCAGCAAATGAATTCATAAACGTTTGTCTCTGTGTATCGTTCTATTTTAAACAGGACTGGGCCCTCATCCACAACCAGACAAGTCTAGATGTGCGATCCAGACCACAGAATGGTCTCAGTGCTCTAAATCATGTGACATGGGCATCTCTTCAAGAGTAACCAATGATAACCCTCAGTGCAAGCTTTTGAAGGAGACCCGTCTGTGCCAAATCCGACCATGCAAGGATCCATTATCTATCAAACTTAAGGTATTGTAAATGTAACCACTTAATTATCTAGCCAGTCAGAAGCCAAATGTAAATTGTCTTAAAGGGGCATGAAACCCCATTGTTTTCCTTAAAGGGACAGTAGTCAAAATTAAACTTTCATGATTCAGATAGGGCATGCAATTTTAAACAACTTTCCAGTTTACTTTTATCTTTAAATTTGCTTTGTTCCCTTGGTGGTATTTTTGAAAAGCTAAACCTAGGTAGGCTCAAACTGATTTCTAAACCGTTGAAAACCGCCTCTTTGCTCAAAGCATTTTGAAAGTTTTTCACAGACAGTGCAAGTTCATGTGTGTTATATAGATAACATTGTGCTCACTCCTGTGGAGTTATTTAGGAGTCTGAACTGATTGGCTAAACTGCATGTCTGTCAAATGCACTGAGATAAAGGGGCAGTCTGCCGAGGCTTATATACAAGGTAATCACAGAGGTAAAACATATATTAATATAACAGTGTTGGTTATGCAAAACTGGGGAATGGGTAATAATAATAATGGGTAATAATAATTATCTATCTTTTTAAACAATACAAATTCTGGTGTAGACTGTCCCTTTAATGATTCAGATAGATCATATACTTTTAAACAACTTTATAATTTACTTGTATGATCTAATTTGCTTAGTTCTCTTAGTATCCTTTTTTGTACTGGGAGCTAGCCGCTGATTGGTGGCTGCACATATATGCCTCTTGTCTTTGGTTTGCCGATGTGTTCAGCTAGCTCCCAGCAGTACATTGCTGCTCCAACAATAGATACCAAGAGAATGAAGCACAATTGATAATATAAGTAAATTGGATAGTTGTTTAAAAAAAGTATTCTCTATCTGAATCATGAAAGAGAAAATTTGGGGGTTTATGTTCCTTTAAGTAATCACTGTTCAAACGTCTATAAAAAAAAAATAAAAAAAATAAACTCTGTTCTCCAACCTTTCCAGTTCCACTGTTCTATGGAAATGATTGACAGGGTTTTCTCATATTTTCCTTATTTGGTGATGCAGCTGTCTAGACTAACATTAAAAATAATAACAATTTGGTTAAATGTGTCTAATGTGGAATATGTAACAGGGTCAGACAAACTGCAGTATACTTAAGTATGCAGTATACATTCAAGCCTTACTGGAGTGGAACACAAAAATCCCAAATTTACAGAGGTTGATTACAGGAAAATCAGGCAATATAAAGAATGACGAGTATTACATTTTGTTGTTACAGTATATAACTTTTTTTTATGGGGAATTTCATTTTGAGCCGATTGTCACTTTTTAGTGATGTTAAATTAATATTTAATGTATTATATTCTCTTTGTTTTGTCAGAATGGGAAGAAATGTACCAGAACGAAAAAATCCAGAACAGCTGTTCATTTCACATATGCAGGATGCACAAGCATACGTCGGTATAAGCCTCACTACTGCGGCTCCTGCACAGACGGACGATGCTGTACTCCCTCCAAAACCCGAACCATGCGCGTTCGCTTCCGTTGTGATGATGGAGACACCTTCCAAAAGAGCATGATGTGGGTGGAAAAATGTAGATGTCATCAGAACTGCCCTTATCACACCGAGCTGTCTTACCCCCATTATAGGTTACATAATGACATCCACAAGTTCACGGACTGAGCCACATTGGATACTTTGTTGGACAAATGGGTTGGTGGCCAAGGGAGATGGCTCCCTTTCCCTAGAACCAATAGAATCACAGGGTCCAGCCGTCGGTTTATGGTGGCTGCATAGGACTGGAGCGTCAAATCTGTAATCAGACCTTCGTCCATAAGGTCTATGGTTCACTGAAAATGTACACTGACACTCCAAGCCATAATCAATGTGGAAATGATCCTGTTCAGAGCAGGTTCACTCAAGGTAGAGCGCTAGTGAGGAAGCTCTGCTTTGCTGAAGGATTTCAACTCTACTGTAAAATGCAATGAAGTCCGTTATTGCTCTTATGAGCGGTACCCCTTGTTTACAGTCACTCTAGATCTGCTTTTTTATAAGCCATAATGTACCAAGGTTATGGGCAAATTCAATGCAAGCAGTATTGATCTATTCAGGTCTATGGGTGTAGTAGATCACCTTAGAACAGTATTAGCAAAGTTGAATAGAAAAGATGCCGTTTTCTTTACTATAGATATTTTAGCTACTGCCTGAAAGATCTGGGCAAAGCAGATTGTCAATATCAGATTTAGATTTCCTAAAGAAACATAAACAACAAGACAATTTGTCTTGTGCTTCAAACTGTTTTGTCCCCCCAGTAAAGAAAGTGAAACCATAAAAACCTAGATACCTAGACTAAGATGAGTTTATGGAACCAAATGTTGTTAGCTCTATTAGTTGTATTGCCTAGAACTTTTATATAAATAACGTGGTATGACCCAAAAATATGATCTGCACCCTTGAGAAAGTTAGGATGTCTTTAAAAAGAAATAAGGTGTCATCTGGTCGTCAAGCACTTAGAGGTGACTTCTCCAGTTATAGCCAAAGAAAGACTCTTTAAAAGATGGTGGATGGGTGAAACCACAGGAAGAGTTTTATAAAGGCTCATTATGTTTATAAAAGTTTTATATCATTACTGTAGGGCAAGGTTGTAATCGATCATGTAGAATCCTCCATTAGTGGTGGATTTTTGGATATGCTAGATGCAATATAGGATTTGGAGACAATGAGGCCTTTTCAATTTCTCAGATACTTTTTAATCTTTATACGACAAAAGCCTTGTGCAGACCTGATTGTTTAATTCCAACCTCATGGTTTGACAAATTTAAAGGAAATGTAGATGCCTGCAATAAAATTTAGGGTCTCGACTTCAGATGTTGTTAGAAGCCAAATAAGAATGATTCCATGTAGAACAATCTAAAATGTAGGAGTCGGAAGTTATATTCCAGTACCTGATGCTCCTGTCGTTTATAGAGGTCTACTTTATGCCATATGTGAAGGTTGGGTAGTCCCTCCAGGTAACAGAATGCCGTAAAGTGAAAAAAAGGAGGGGCACATTCATTATCCTATCCCCAACGGCTGCAGACGTACTAAGACACAGCACTTCAGTAAGAGCCTCTCTCTGCGCTCATACAGATGGCATGCGTTCCTGCTAAACATCTCTTCAAATTTGGGAAGAAATTTGATGGAAACCAATGCAATAATTTGATAGCAGAATTGACTGTAATGCCGAGTAAAGCAGAGTTAGGGAATATTTGTTCATGCACTGCCCAGGTTAAGATGTACATAATATATAAATATAGAGAAATATATATTTTTTTGACACGCCCCTCAGTGATATTTACTGCCCGATAGAGACTTATGCTTTTTGTTTCATTTTTTTTTGTATTATCTAATTATTATATTTTGTCCTGTTTTTCTTCCTTTATGAAGGGTTAGGATATTGTTTGTATTTTTAGACTGAGGATTTTGCCTCATACTGTGTTCCCGCTGTAGCATGTGAAAACATTGTATGTTTTTAAAGCCTTTGTGACTGTGACTTTGATATAAACCGTATGTCTATCAGTATTACAAGCTTTTATATGTAACTACAAAATCCAGTGTTGAGTGCTTATTTGGTATGTAGAGATGAGTAGTAGGCTGTGAATGTACTGCATATGAGTATAGCTAATGGTAGTTCCTAACAAAATGCCACACAAACCATTAAAGGGACATTAAAGTGACAAACACTAAATAAATGTTAGAATGAAGCATTCAAAGAAAAGATTAGTCTGAGAATAACAGGAAGCTGTATTTTTTAAAGTTTCATTAGCTGTTTAAATAATGGCAAAAACATAATTTATGCTTACCTGATAAATTCCTTTCTTCTGTTGTGTGATCAGTCCACGGGTCATCATTACTTCTGGGATATTATCTGCTCCCCTACAGGAAGTGCAAGAGGATTCACCCAGCAGAGTTGCTATATAGCTCCTCCCCTCTACGTCACCTCCAGTCATTCGACCAAAGACCAACGAGAAAGGAAAAGCCAAGGGTGTAGTGGTGACTGGATTATAATTTAAAAAATATTTACCTGCCTTAAAAAACAGGGCGGGCCGTGGACTGATCACACAACAGAAGAAAGGAATTTATCAGGTAAGCATAAATTATGTTTTCTTCTGTTATGTGTGATCAGTCCACGGGTCATCATTACTTCTGGGATACCAATACCAAAGCAAAAGTACACGGATGACGGGAGGGATAGGCAGGCTCATTATACAGAAGGAACCACTGCCTGAAGAACCTTTCTCCCAAAAATAGCCTCCGAAGAAGCAAAAGTGTCAAATTTGTAAAATTTGGAAAAAGTATGAAGCGAAGACCAAGTTGCAGCCTTGCAAATCTGTTCAACAGAGGCCTCATTCTTAAAGGCCCAAGTGGAAGCCACAGCTCTAGTAGAATGAGTTGTAATTCTTTCAGGAGGCTGCTGTCCAGCAGTCTCATAGGCTAAACGAATTATGCTACGAAGCCAGAAGGAGAGAGAGGTAGCCGAAGCCTTATGACCTCTCCTCTGACCAGAGTACACGACAAACAGGGAAGACGTTTGTCGAAAATCCTTAGTTGCCTGCAAGTAGAACTTGAGGGCACGAACTACATCCAGATTGTGTAGAAGACGTTCCTTCTTTGAAGAAGGATTTGGACACAAGGATGGAACAACAATCTCTTGATTGATATTCCTGTTAGTGACTACCTTAGGTAAGAACCCAGGTTTAGTACGCAGAACTACCTTGTCTGAGTGAAAGATCAGATAAGGAGAATCACAATGTAAGGCTGATAATTCAGAGACTCTTCGAGCCGAGGAAATAGCCATTAAAAATAGAACTTTCCAAGATAACAATTTTATATCAATGGAATGAAGGGGTTCGAACGGAACACCCTGTAAAACGTTAAGAACTAAGTTTAAACTCCATGGCGGAGCAACAGTTTTAAACACAGGCTTGATCCTAGCTAAAGCCTGACAAAATGCCTGGACGTCTGGATTTTCTGACAGACGCTTGTGTAACAAGATGGACAGAGCTGAGATCTGTCCCTTTAATGAGCTAGCCGATAAACCCTTTTCTAAACCTTCTTGTAGAAAGGACAATATCCTAGGAATCCTAACCTTACTCCAGGAGTAATCTTTGGATTCACACCAGTATAGGTATTTACGCCATATTTTATGGTAAATCTTTCTGGTAACAGGCTTCCTAGCCTGTATCAGGGTATCAATAACCGACTCAGAAAAACCACGTTTTGATAAAATCAAGCGTTCAATCTCCAAGCAGTCAGCTTCAGAGAAGTTAGATTTTGATGTTTGAATGGACCCTGTATCAGAAGGTCCTGTCTTAGAGGTAGAGACCAAGGCGGACAGGATGACATGTCCACTAGATCTGCATACCAAGTCCTGCGTGGCCATGCAGGTGCTATTAGAATCACTGATGCTCTCTCCTGTTTGATTTTGGCAATCAATCGAGGAAGCAGCGGGAAGGGTGGAAACACATAAGCCATCCTGAAGTTCCAAGGTGCTGTCAAAGCATCTATCAGAACCGCTCCCGGATCCCTGGATCTGGATCCGTAGCGAGGAAGTTTGGCGTTCTGGCGAGACGCCATGAGATCTATATCTGGTTTGCCCCAACGTCGAAGTATTTGGGCAAAGACCTCCGGATGAAGTTCCCACTCCCCCGGATGAAACGTCTGGCGACTCAAGAAATCCGCCTCCCAGTTCTCCACTCCCGGGATGTGGATTGCTGACAGGTGGCAAGAGTGAGACTCTGCCCAGCGAAATATCTTTGATACTTCCATCATTGCTAGGGAGCTTCTTGTCCCTCCCTGATGGTTGATGTAAGCTACAGTCGTGATGTTGTCCGACTGAAACCTGATGAACCCCCGAGTTTTTAACTGGGGCCAAGCTAGAAGGGCATTGAGAACTGCTCTCAATTCCAGAATGTTTATTGGCAGGAGACTTTCCTCCTGACTCCATTGTCCCTGAGCCTTCAGAGAATTCCAGACAGCGCCCCAACCTAGTAGGCTGGCGTCTGTTGTTACAATTGTCCAGTCCGGCCTGCTGAATGGCATCCCCCTGGACAGATGTGGCCGAGAAAGCCACCATAGAAGAGAGTTTCTAGTCTCTTGATCCAGATTCAGAGTGGGGGACAAATCTGAGTAATCCCCATTCCACTGACTCAGCATGCACAATTGCAGCGGTCTGAGATGTAGGCGTGCAAAGGGTACTATGTCCATTGCTGCTACCATTAAGCCGATCACCTCCATGCATTGAGCTACTGACGGGAGTTGAATGGAATGAAGGACACGGCATGCATTTAGAAGCTTTGTTAATCTGTCTTCTGTCAGATAAATCTTCATTTCTACAGAATCTATAAGAGTCCCCAAGAATTGAACTCTTGTGAGAGGAAAGAGAGAACTCTTCTTTTCGTTCACTTTCCATCCATGCGACCTTAGAAATGCCAGAACTAACTCTGTATGAGACTTGGCAGTTTGAAAGCTTGAAGCTTGTATCAGAATGTCGTCTAGGTACGGAGCTACCGAAATTCCTCGCGGTCTTAGTACCGCCAGAAGGGCACCCAGAACCTTTGTGAAGATTCTTGGAGCCGTAGCCAATCCGAATGGAAGGGCTACAAACTGGTAATGCCTGTTTAAGAAGGCAAACCTTAGATACCGGTAATGATCTTTGTGAATCGGTATGTGAAGGTAAGCATCCTTTAAATCCACTGTGGTCATGTACTGACCCTTTTGGATCATGGGTAAGATTGTCCGAATAGTTTCCATTTTGAACGATGGAACTCTTAGGAATTTGTTTAGGATCTTTAAATCCAAGATTGGCCTGAAAGTTCCCTCTTTTTTGGGAACCACAAACAGGTTTGAGTAAAACCCTTGTCCTTGTTCCGACCGCGGAACCGGATGGATCACTCCCATTAATAATAGATCTTGTACACAGCGTAGAAACGCGTCTTTCTTTATTTGGTTTGTTGACAACCTTGACAGATGAAATCTCCCTCTTGGGGGAGAGAATTTGAAGTCTAGAAGGTATCCCTGAGATATGATCTCTAGCGCCCAGGGATCCTGGACATCTCTTGCCCAAGCCTGGGCGAAGAGAGAGAGTCTGCCCCCCACTAGATCCGGTCCCGGATCGGGGGCCCTCGGTTCATGCTGTCTTAGGGGCAGCAGCAGGTTTCCTGGCCTGCTTGCCCTTATTCCAGGACTGGTTAGGTTTCCAGCCTTGTCTGTAACGAGCAACAGCTCCTTCCTGTTTTGGTGCAGTGGAAGTTGATGCTGTTCCTGCTTTGAAATTCCGAAAGGGACGAAAAATAGACTGTCTAGCCTTAGCTTTGGCTTTGTCTTGAGGTAGAGCGTGGCCCTTACCCCCTGTAATGTCAGCAATAATTTCTTTCAAACCGGGCCCAAATAAAGTTTGCCCCTTGAAAGGTATATTAAGTAATTTGGACTTAGAAGTTACATCAGCCGACCAGGATTTTAGCCACAGCGCCCTACGTGCCTGAATGGCGAATCCTGAATTCTTAGCCGTAAGTTTGGTTAAATGTACTACGGCCTCCGAAATGAATGAATTAGCTAGTTTAAGGACTCTAAGCCTGTCCGTAATGTCGTCCAGCGTAGCTGAACTAAGGTTCTCTTCCAGAGACTCAATCCAAAATGCTGCCGCAGCCGTAATCGGCGCGATGCATGCAAGGGGTTGCAATATAAAACCTTGTTGAACAAACATTTTCTTAAGGTAACCCTCTAATTTTTTATCCATAGGATCTGAAAAAGCACAGCTATCCTCCACCGGGATAGTGGTGCGCTTAGCTAAAGTAGAAACTGCTCCCTCCACCTTAGGGACCGTTTGCCATAAGTCCCGTGTGGTGGCGTCTATTGGAAACATCTTTCTAAATATTGGAGGGGGTGAGAACGGCACACCGGGTCTATCCCACTCCTTAGTAACAATTTCAGTTAATCTCTTAGGTATAGGAAAAACGTCAGTACTCGCCGGTACCGCAAAGTATTTATCCAACCTACACATTTTCTCTGGTATTGCAACAGTGTTACAATCGTTAAGAGCCGCTAAGACCTCCCCTAGTAATACACGGAGGTTTTCCAATTTAAATTTAAAATTTGAAATATCTGAATCCAATCTGCTTGGATCAGAACCGTCACCTACAGAATGAAGCTCTCCGTCCTCATGCTCTGCAAGCTGTGACGCAGTATCAGACATGGCCCTAGAATTATCAGCGCACTCTGTTCTCACCCCAGAGTGATCACGCTTGCCTCTTAGTTCTGGTAATTTAGCCAAAACTTCAGTCATAACAGTAGCCATATCTTGTAATGTTATCTGTAATGGCTGCCCAGATGTACTAGGCGCCATAATATCACGCACCTCCCGGGCGGGAGATGCAGGTACTGACACGTGAGGCGAGTTAGTCGGCATAACTCTCCCCTCGCTGTTTGGTGAAATTTGTTCAATTTGTACAGATTGGCTTTTATTTAAAGTAGCATCAATACAGTTAGTACATAAATTTCTATTGGGCTCCACCTTGGCATTGGAACAAATGACACAGGTATCTTCCTCTGAATCAGACATGTTTAACACACTAGCAATAAACATGCAACTCGGTTACAATCTTATTTAACAAAAACGTACTGTGCCTCAAGAAGCACTAAACGATTAAATGACAGTTGAAATAATGAACTGAAAAACAGTTATAGCATCACACTTTAAAAACAACACAACTTTTTAGCAAAGGTTTGTTCCCATTAGTAAAATAACACTAATTAAATTTTAAACATAAAAATTACAGAGCAACGTTTTAAATCACAGTCACTATATAAGTCTCACAGCTCTGCTGAGAGAATCTACCTCCCTTCAAAGAAGTTTGAAGACCTCTGAGTTCTGTTAGAGATGAACCGGATCATGCAGAAAATACAAGAGTAACTGACTGGAAATTTTTGATGCGTAGCAAAGAGCGCCAAAAACGGCCCCTCCCTCTCACACACAGCAGTGAGAGAGAAACGAAACTGTCATAATTAAAACAAGCAAACTGCCAAGTGGAAAAATAATGCCCAAATATTTATTCACTCAGTACCTCATTAATGCAAACGATTCTACATTCCAGCAAAAACGTTTAACATGAAAAATACCTATTAAAAGGTTTAATGTACTTTTACAGAGTAATTCCGGTGAAATACCATCCCCAGAATACTAAAGTGTAGAGTATACATACATGTTCATTATAACGGTATGGCAGGATCTTTTCATCAATTCCATTCAGAAAATAAAAACTGCTACATACCTCAATGCAGATTCAACTGCCCGCTGTCCCCTGATCTGAAGTTTTTTAACCTCCCTCAGATGGCCGAGAAACAGCAATATGATCTTAACTACTCCGGTTAAAATCATAAGAAAAACTCTGGTAGATTCTTCTTCAAACTCTGCCAGAGAGGTAATAACACGCTCCGGTGCTATTGTAAAATAACAAACTTTTGATTGAAGTTCTAAAAACTAAGTATAATCACCATAGTCCTCTCACACCTCCTATCTAGTCTTTGGGTGCAAGAGAATGACTGGAGGTGACGTAGAGGGGAGGAGCTATATAGCAACTCTGCTGGGTGAATCCTCTTGCACTTCCTGTAGGGGAGCAGATAATATCCCAGAAGTAATGATGACCCGTGGACTGATCACACATAACAGAAGAAATAAGTGTAACGTTTTAGTGTCTATAAAACAATGGGAGCTGACATTTTGTTACTTAGGTTACTTTCTTTGCTGTGGCCAATTAGAGACAGTTATAAATAGGTCACTAGAGTGTGTAGCCAATGGCTGTGTAGAATAAAATAGTGTTCTGTACGTCCATTTCTAACAGGAAACTGAAAAGCTCCCAATTTCAG
The DNA here is from genome assembly GCF_027579735.1 of Bombina bombina. Classification (NCBI taxonomy): domain Eukaryota; kingdom Metazoa; phylum Chordata; class Amphibia; order Anura; family Bombinatoridae; genus Bombina; species Bombina bombina. The sequence continues at coordinate 44,159,034 of NC_069510.1, forward strand.
AATGGAATGACGAGAAAAGGGGGCAAAATAAATAATGAAAGTGTATTGCAGAGGTTTTTTTTCATATATACAATTTATCATTTATATTACCATCTCAAAGTGTTTAATGTTCCTTTAAACACTAAATAAATCATGGATAGAATGATTTAATTCAGAATATTAGCCTGAGAATATATACATGTATTTTTTAAAAATTACACTAGTTTTTTAAAATATTGAAAAAAATAAGGGTAACATTCTGATGTCCAAAAAGCAATGGGTGGTGCCATATTGCAACTTAAGTTTCTTTTTCTGTTAAGGCCAATCAGGGAGGAACAGTTATAAATGGCTTACTAGACTGTGCAACCAATGACAGTGGAAGTACAGCTGTGTCTGCACTTCCCAACTTCCTGTTAAAAGTGGAAGCTCACAGTAAACAGAATTAAATTACAGGAAAAGGAAACAAAATAAATAATGAAAGTATATTGCAAAGTTGTTTTACTACATATAGTTAAACATTTTATATTAATATCTTGTGTTTCATGTCCCTTTAAGCAGTGGGAGATGAGGATTAAATGGACAGTAACGTCATAGAGATTCATGATTTAGACAGAGCATACAATTTTAAACAACTTTCCAATTTACTTCTATTTACTTTGCTGTCTTCTCTTGTTATCCTTTGCTGAAAGCTTTATCTAGGTAGGCTCAGGAGCAGCAAATAACCTAGGTTCTAGCTGCTGATTGGTGGATATATATATATATTCCACTGGATTGTCCCCACAAATAGCGCAAAAAATCTCCAAAATAAAGTAAAACTTCCTTTATTGTGATTACAAAAGTAAAAACATGACAGCCTACACACAGCTGTAATAAAGCACTAAGTATAAAAACACAGTATCAGTGATCTGGACCACACGCAGACATGTTTCGTGCGGTTGCGCACTTGATCACTGCTTCTATATATATATATATATATATATATATATATATATATATATATATATATATATATATATATATATATACCGATTGTCATTGGCTCACCCATGTGTTTAGTTAGAAACCATTAGTGCATTGCTGCTCTTTCAACAAAATGATACCAAGAGAATGAAGGGAATTTGACAATAGAAGTAAACTGGAAAGTTGTTTAAAATTGTCTGTTCTACCTAAATCATGAAAAAAAAAATTGGGTTTCATGTCCCTTTAAGTTCTACTAGCCAGTCAGTATGCAATTATGTAAGGGAAGTAGCCTTCTGGCTGGCTATGTGAAAAAAAAAAAAACACAATACCATTGCCACCATCTTGCATATTGTAGCCTATACACTTGCCCATTATAGGCAAAAACGGTACTGGGGAATGTGTCAGCTCTTTTTAAAAGAAGATAAAGGTTCATAAAGAAAATGCTCTCAAATAAATGTGTTTAACCCCTGCTAAAGTTAGCTCCAAAGCAGCAATGAGCTACTGGGAGCTAGCTGAACACATTGGGTGAGCCAATGATAAGACATACATGTACAGTCACTCACTAATCAGCAGCTAGCTCCCAGTAGTGCACTGCTGCTCCTGAACCTACTTAAGTTTGCTTTTTAACAAAAGATACCAAGAGTACAAAGCAAATTAAGACAAGTGAAGCAAATTGGAAAATTTGTTTGAAATTGCATGCTGTGTCTGAATCTTGATAGTTTCATTTTGACCTTACTGTCCTTTTAAACATTTACCGTGTATTTACAAGTGAATCCTAAGTCATCTAGTATAATTCTTTGGAGTCACAATTTATATGGGATTTGAAGCAAAGCAAGACGCTGTTTGTCTTGTATTATGTTCAGTCTCAAAAATGATTCCCTTTACTGGAGCTATAACACAAATATCTCCATATAGGACGGAGGAAGGGTAATTCCAGGCTGTAAATACAGTGGTTCCCCATATAACGCAGAGAACCAGGAAGTCATTTAATACCCAGAAATGTGCATCTTACACATATGTAAGAGCTATTGTTGCAGTTAAAGGGACACTGAACCCAAATTTTTTCTTTCGTGATTCAGATAGAGCACGCAATTTTAAGCAACTTTCTAATTTACTCCTATTATCAAATTTTCTTCATTCTCTTGGTATCTTTATTTGAAATGCAAGAATGTAAGTTTAGATGCCGGCCCATTTTTGGTGAATAACCTGGGTTATTCTTGCCGATTGGTGGATAAATTCATCCACCAATAAAAAAGCGCTGTCCAGAGTCCTAAACCAAAAAAAAAGCTTAGATGCCTTCTTTTTCAAATAAAGATAGCAAGTGAACGAAGAAAAATTGATAATAGGAGTAAATTAGAAAGTTGCTTAAAATTGCCTGCTCTGTCTGAATCACGAAAGACAAAATTTGGGTTCATTATCCCTTTAATCTAGGAATGTTGTTTTGTTTTTTTGTGGAATTCCCTTTGAGGAAGCAGTTTCAGCTACGTTCTGCGCTCAGGAATTTCCTGGTGCGTTTGAATAGTCCTTGGTACTGGCTTTAGTCCAGTTACTGGTAAGAAGCTGAAATGTCACACAAAATAGCCTATACTGTTAAATAACTAAATTATTAGACTTTGGTATAATGAATACTGAGGCTTTACAATAGCTTTGTGATTGATACATTTAATGCAGATTTCTGTACCTTACAACTGATCTTATGCATGCACTATTGTCACATTATTTAAATTGACAGAACGTTAAAGGGACAGTCTATTTGAAAATTGTTATTGTTTTAAAAAGATAGACAATCCCTTTATTACCCATTCCCCAGTTTTGCATAACCAACACGATTATACTAATATACTTTTTACCTCTGTGATTACCTTGTATCTAAGCCTTTGTCGACTTCCCCCTTATCTCAGTTCTTTTGACAGACTTGCATTTTAGCCAATCAGTGCTGACTCATAAATAACTCCATAGGAGTAAGCACAATGTTATTTATATGGCACACATGAACTGGCACTGTCTAACTGCCAAAACGTACTGAGATAAGAGATAGATATCGCCACTAGGGGGCACGCACTCCAATATGCAAAATGTCCAGTACAATCAAATGACCAGTCTTCCAAAACTGTACCCGGCTCAGACAGCTCTTTGTCAAAGGCTGTTCAGCCTCTCTAGAAGAGGTTCTACAAAAGAACAGCAACGCAAGTGCCCAAAATGGCCTAGTACAGTCACCACCACGGACAAATTAATAAAGCTAGAGCTCTTTGGTGCTCTTTTTCTATTTGATCACTTCTTTGTCCTTGGTGGTGACTGTACTAGGCCACTTAGTGCCCTTGTGTTGCTGTTTTATTGCAGTGTCTGACCATATTGGTTGTGTCCTATTGTCAATTACTTGTATATAGCAAGTAACCAAACTAGTAGTGTATACGTACTATTCATGTGATAGAAATGGGATCTGGACATAAAATATACTAAAAATGCAAAACCAATAAGGGTACGTGATAAAGTGACATTGCACTAAAGCCTCCCCAGCAGTCACAGGGATAGAGACACTGTCCTTGTTTTTTGCTGAAGACCACTGGACCTGGCTACTCAACCATCGTTTTAATCTGTTTATTTGTTTTAGCAGTGGATCCGCAAACATTCCAAGAGAACCTCAAATTGTCATCAGTAATCTATGGGTGATGAGTTATTTAGGAATGTGAAATTCACATTCTATTGATAATATCCCCTCATCTAAAGTATCCACAGTGAGTTCAGCACATGCGATCACGTGGCCGTTCTACGTTACAGAAATAGGTAGCAATACCCCTCAAGGATGGTAAAGCAGTGACCAAGATATGACACACTAGCTCTATAAAATGCTTTCTAAAACAAAATTAGGGACTTAAAGGCATTGAAGGAACATAAACACAAAAATGTGCTGTTATAAATACTAATAAAAGCTTTGTAATATACTTTCATTCATTATTTTGCCCCTACTTCCTGTAACTGAACTCTCAAACTTGTGTTGTTTTTTTAATTCCAATGAGAGTTGTTAATGCACACTTCAGGCTAACCCTGCTGCATTCTACATGGTGACTGATCACTGTAATAGCCCAATTATATATGTGACTAACTGCCCTCAGCAGAGGAGATAGAATAAGAGGGTTGCAAAACAATAACATTTTGCTTACAAAAAAGTTTAAAATGTTTTTCAAACATTTATTTTGTATGCAGAAATTTTGCAACAGGGCTCGATTTATCAAGCCCCTACGGCTGCAAATTCTCACAAGAACTTCCTTGCCGTGATTTATCAAGCAGCGGTCACCAGAACGCTGCTTCCCTAAGCTCTTCTCCACCTCTAAGGTGGCGAAATTCAATCTCCTCGGTTGAGTCCGACCGAGGAGATTGACAGCTCCTGCCTGCGCGTGATTGGCTTTGCGCGGGCAGGGGGCGGGATTGCACGCGAACGCAAAATTGCGTTCGTGTGCAATGGCGAAAACCTGCGGGTAATTTCGCCCCGCCACAGGCGAGCTGAGGCGTACAGGGGCACGTATACCTTTACGCCTCAGCTTTAATTAATCTAGCCCATAGTTTTTCATTGCTATATTATGTATATTATATATATATATATATATATATATACATATATATATATACCAGACCAAATCAGGCCCTAAATTAAAGTGAACCCTGTGCCATTTTGTACCTAGAGTTGTTACACACAAACTGAATACATATTCCATTGTAAGTGTTTCTGTTTAGTAGGCCCCTGCCATAACTATAGCTATTCTAAAATATGCAATTTTTAGTAAAAAAAAAATAAAGCTTTGAAGTTGTAAATAACCTCATATAAACTGCCTGGTACTGAAAGGGTGTTGGACCCCACAGAATTACCATCGGTAGCGGTGGCAGCTGTAAGCACATTATAGGAACTGAAACATGCTTGGGAAAGTCTGAACAGAGATCAACGTCACATACGGAAGTGATTTTAAAACAGAAAAATCAGCAAAATAAATATGGTTCTTAACCATTTAAAAGGATATGAAACACATTTTTTTTTTTCCTTTCATGATTCAGATAGAGCAGCAATTTTAAGCTACTTTCTAAATTACTCCTATTATCCATTTTCTTCGTTCTATTGGTATCTTTATTTGAAAAGCAGGAATGTAAGCTTAAGAGCCGGCCCATTTTTGGTTGAGCACTTGGGTAGCGCTTGCTGATTGGGGGCTACATTTAGGCACTGATATTTTCCCTAGTTGTTTTAAATGACACAGGCAATTTTGGCCTTTTTGCTCACTATTGGTTTCACCTTAATTATCCCCTCTTTTGTTAAGTACACAAAGACAGGCCTTTCTTGTAATTCCCTATATATGGGTACATAAAATAGCAATTCATAGATATTTAATATTGAAAATGAGGAATTTTTAAAAAAAAATGAATCATTTGTTGTAGTTTTCTTTTTAACCATTGCTACAAAACTAGTGTAGCTAAATAAAAACACCTGATTTCAAAAGTACCCCATAAATCTAAGTTTCCAAGTAATGTATAGCAAGCATAGGCCACATACGACAAAGGTGGAATTATTGGTTTAATGCTACCGTTTCTTATACTGGGACTGTAAGCTAAACAGCGGTCACCCATTTAAAAACTGCTAGACAAAAGTATATGGGCCAGATTACAAGTGGAGACGGAGTGCAAAATATCGCTTTAGCGAGGGCGATATCTGCGCTTCACTTAGTAATACCAGCGCACGCAGTTGCATGGAAACGTTTCCAAGTTCTCTTGTTATCTTTTGTTGAAAAGCAGGGACGCAAGCTAAGCAGCCGGCCCATGTCTGGAGCACTATAAGGCAACAGTTTTACAATAATGATATCCATTTGCAAGAGCACTAGGTGGCAGCACTATCCCCAGCCATATATTGCTCCAGGCAGCTACCTAGGTATCTCTTTAACACAGAATATCATGGGTACATACAAAGCAAAATTGACGACAGAAGTAAATTAGGAAGTGGAAACTTTTTAAAGCTGCCTGAATCACAACTCTCAAGATTTTACTGCACCTACATCTCTATAAGTACATTCCTTTTCAATAAATGCTTGTACCAAAAACTGATTATATATATATATATATATATATATATATATATATATATATACACACAGTATATATAATAATAATAATAATAATAATAATAATAATAATAATACATATATATAATAATAATAATAATAATAATAACAATACATATATATATATATATAATATAATACATATATGCTATCCCCTATGCTTACATAATAGGGGGTAGAACATTTCTTCAATACCAATTTATTATTATTATTTTTTTTTCTGTACCCATGAATGATATTTCAAATAATAAAAAAAAAAAAAAATACATATATATATATATATATAAAAATACATATATGTATAAATAATAATAATAATACATATATATATAATAATAATAATAATAATACATATATGTATAAATAAAAATAATACATATATGTATAAATAATAATAATAATACATATATATATATAATAATAATAATACATATATGTATAAATAATAATAATACATATATATATATAATAATAATAATAATAATAATAATACATATATGTATAAATAATAATAATAATACATATATAATAATAATAATACATATATGTATAAATAATAATAATAATACATATATAATAATAATAATAATAATACATATATGTATAAATAATAATAATAATCATATATATATAATAATAATAATAATAATACATATATGTATAAATAATAATAATAATAATAATAATAATAATAATAATAATAATAATACATATATAATAATAATAATAATAATACATATATATAATAATAATAATACATATATATAATAATAATAATAATACATATATATAATAATGCATATATATATATATATATATAATAATAATACATATATATAATAATAATAATATATATATATATATATAAAAATAATAATAATACATATATATATATATAATACATATATATAATAATAATAATACATATATATATAATAATAATAATAATAATACATATATATAAAAATATATATGTGTATATATATATATTATTGTGTAAACTTCATACATACTGTAAATCGGCAGAGATTATCTAATATATTTCAATATAGATAATATGCTTCCTACATCTATAAATACACACAGACACACACGAACACTAGTGTATATATATACAGTATATTCAATCATTTAAAAAAAAAATACAAGTATGTAGTTTCATTTTCTAAACCATGTGAAAATACAACAAATTAGATTCTACAAGGAACTATCTTATGGTACAACATCAACACTATGGTGTTAAATGTAATAACTAAGCTGCAGAGCTAAAGTGCTTGTGGGGTCAGCGGGTAGGGGGAGCAATCTAACAAAAGAGTATTTGTAAGTTGATTTTACTAATTATCAGTTGTGACCAGCCCCCGGCACCTGGTGGATATGCATCTGTTTACCTTACATTTACCCATCTGTGACTACAAGGCTGGTGCAAAGTAGAATAAAAGGTGAGCTGCACTGCATTGGTCATTGTCCTCAGTTTTAAAGGGACACTGAACCCATATTTTTTCTTTTGTAATTCAGATAGAGCATGCAATAAGCAACTTTCTATATTACTCCTATTAGCAAATGTTTTTCATTCTCTTGGTATCTTTATTTGAAAAGCAAGAAATAAAGTTTAGATGCCGGCCCATTTTGGTAAACAACCTGGGTTGTTCTTGCTGATTAGTGGATAAATTCATCCACCAATAAACACCAAGGTTCTGGAATTTCTTTTTCAAATAAAGATAGCAAGAGAATGAAGAAAAATTGATAATAGGAGTAAATTAGAAAGTTGCTTAAAATTGCTGCTCTATCTGAATCACAAAAGAAAAAAATTGGGTTCAGTGTCCCTTTAATCAAGGCCAGAACGTCAGCATTCTATACCAGAGGGTGATAAACTGTGTACTGTTAACATGTATGGAATAGATAAAATAGACACAGCTAGTGCAAGTTCAAATTGATAATAAAGAATTGGGCAATGCAAGGAAGAGTGTAAGTGTATGTATATATATATTTTAGCATATATATATATATATATATATATATATATATATATATATATATATTAGCATATATATATATACACACACAAAATCCTCCTTATCTTGTCTCTTTATGCACATTAAGACAAATACTCTCTGTTCCACCCTCTGAGAGTGTAATTTGTTTTATCACAGCATTTTTAGAACTAGTATTTAACTTTCCAATATAGGTGTTCACACAACATGCAAAATCAGCTATTTTAAATGATAAAATAAAGGTAAAGGGGTAATTTATAAACAATTTCATACACTCCAGCAGGTAAAATAGTTAATTGGGAACACTTTGAAGGGCAGAAAAAAAATACAGTATACTGTCCCTTTAAAGTGGTCCTATAGTTAAGCTGACCACAATGGAAATTCTTGAAACTTAACACATTTACGATACCATTTTTCACTTAACAAAATTCTACAGCTAAAAGCACTTAATACACCCCATATAGGGAAGAGAGGAGCCTGCCCTTGACAGTCAGGAAACTATACTACCAAAAACTAACTTCCATGGGGCAGAAAAAGAAATCACACAAAGCACATTTTCCTATGCCCTTCTGCGAGGTCCTATCAGGAGTGAGGCCTTACGTGGTTGCCTAGTTGGCCAAACACTAGAGTTGCCTATGCCTTTGAGCTATATGTATATCCTTGTATGTTTTTTTTTTTTCTAGACCATGTACCCTTTAGTAGACCTCCTTTGAATGGTTTCCAATGTCTTGTCAAGTCACACAATGAGGTTGTGCCACACTTGTTGAGTGTTTTCTCCAGATCACACTATGGATAATCATTTTTGCACTGTGAAAGGAAGTCCTGGAGTAAACCAGGTTGTAGGGTGCCTATAAAATAAACCATCTGGCATTTTTTGTAATAAACGAATATAATTCTAAAAAAAATATTGGGGGAAGGATTATCCCATTAATCCACTTGAGAAAAATAAGCCACGTGCAGTCTATGGACTCAATGGAAAATAGTCAAAAAGAAAAAAGCCTAAATGGCACCACCTATGAATAAATCCGTTATTTATTCATTATTAGGCAATATGATGCTGTGTGTTAAACAAATAGAATACTTGAGATCAGTAAGATTACTGACCAAACTAGCACTCCTGATGTGTGGAAATGATAATTATATCATATAGTTTATTCTATGGCGTGTGTAGTCCAAAAATCAACTTTATTAGAAAATACATTTTGACCATTGTTTTTAAAGTTGCAAGCTTATTTTTTTAATTTTATTTTCTAATAAAGTTGATTTTTTTTTCAGACTACACGTGCCATAGAATAAACTATATGGTATAATTATTTCCGCAAATGAAACTCATGAGTGCTAGTTTGTGTATTCTGTCAGTTCGGTAATCTTACTGATCTTAAAGTGATGGTAAACTCTCCCTTTTAAAAATCAGATCTGGAATGTAAGCACTATTTTAGATGGGGTTTTATTCATCATGTGCAATGAAGATGCGCTATAACTTAGTTATTAATATAGATATGAAATTCAAATACCTCACCCACTTCAAAAGTCAATTTTCCTGTCAGCTAAATGATTGAATTACTCTCCAATCAATGCTCTAGCTACAACAAAAGTGCCATATGGGGAGAGCGCTGATTGAACAACAATTCAATCTGTTAGCTCACAGAAAAGTTTACTTTTGAAGTGGGCGGAGGAGCATGCAGTATTTGAATTTCATATCTATATTAATAACTAAGTTATACTGCATCTTCATTACAGCTAATGAATTAAACTCCATCTAAAATAGCGCTTACATTACAGATCTGATTTTATAAAGGGGAGAGTTTACCATCACTTTAAGTATTTAAAGGAAAATAGGACTGGTCTTCAAATTTTTGCTTTTTACACCCAGCCCTGCCTGTACATACATTAGATGTGTGCTGATGTGCTCATTATCTATGTATAGAACTCATCATCATTATCTTGAACAGCATAATCATCAGTATATAGATACTTGTATTATTACTAAGTTACCTTTGGGGGGTCCTCTGTTGAGTAGGTTCGCTACTGATTACCTCTCGCCAAATTGGGTGATGCCAGAAAGCAGGGGTCAAGTCCTACAAAAAAAAAATTGTGGGAATTCACCAAGACTTCCAACCCTCTCACAATTAATATTGTTTTATACACACACACTGTATTTATAACTATATATTCTATACACTTTAGTTAATGAAAGCAAATTAAATCCAGTGAAGGGTTGAATGGTTTCCTTTGGGCCTGAAACTCTTCTCTGTCACAGAGTCTCACCCACTTAAGGTGCAATAGTCCTATTTCTGCTGAGGGGAGCTACATAACCCCAGAGCAAGCCGCGCAGAAATGTAAGCACCATATGTTCCACACAGTGCGGGGTGATCACACAGCAGGACCGCTGACAGGCTTGCATTTAGTGTATTGTAGAAAGTGTTACTGCCCATTACTAGAGGATCTAACTATCCATCTAACCAGACTGTACTCCAGCTCCTCCCACCAGCAGAAGCAGTAGTGTTTACTGAAGTGTTTCTCTTCTAGTGCACAAATTCCGTTTCCATGCGCTGGACTTGACCACTGCCAGAAAGCAATTTCACAAAAAAGGATACAACGTTACCTACTCAATCAAAATTAAAAATAATAATAACAAGCACTTTATTGCAAATAAAAATTAGCTAAATCAGTAATTTAACAAACACACAAGCCCACTATATTCCTAATAGTAATCCTTTAAAGAGATATACACACATATTAGTATGGTTTTAGAGCACCTATTAACATCACTATACACTATTAAAAGGAAAAAACTGCATACAGGTACTTCAGCCTGTGATGTAATCACTAAACGCCCATAATCACCATCTGGTTTGTCATTAAAGGGATAGTAAACTTGATTTGAATTTTCAAGTAGACTGTCTCCATTAATCATGCACATCTGATTTTTTAGCCAAATTAGAAATCATTTGCCAAAAACAAGAGCAAGATTTTGATTAACTGTATAGTTAGATAGGACCAGTAATGTACTAAAAATTAAAGGGACATGAAACCCCAACTTATCTTTCATAATTGAGATAGAGCATACAATTTTAAACAATTTTCAACTAACTTCTATAATCAAATTTGCTTCATTCTCTTTGTATCTCTTGTTGAAGGAGCAGCAATTCACTACTAGAAGCTAGCAGAACACATCAGATGAGCCAAAGATACACGTGTATGTATGTATGTATGTATGTGTGTGTGTACAGTCACCAATCAGAAGCTAGCATTGAGCAGTGCCTACCTATGTATGCTTTTCAACAAACAATACCAAGAGAATGAAGCAAATTAGATAGGAGTAAATTGGAATGTTGTTTTCTCTATAAGAATAATGAAAGACAAGTTTGGAGTTCTATGTCCCTCTAAGAACATGCATTTGTAGAATTAGAATGTAAAAAAAGAAATACAATAAAATGACTCTGTTGACTATTCACTGAGAAGCCTGTCTCCAGTAACAACAACTTTCTATATGTCCCTCTGTGACATTTCACCCCAGGATGTAACATAAGGGATCTACTACGTTCACAGAATATTTTCCCAGAATCCTGTAGCATTTTGTTTCTAGACTGATATGGTCTTATATTATGACAGTCAGACAAAGGTCTGCATCATCAGGTCTGAGCATTAACGCAACTGAGATGGTGAGAAAAGCGCAGAAGTCTGGAATGCTCAGAATTTCAGGGAGAAGTGAGATGTTTGCAGAATTCACCTCCAGGTTGTTGGGATACTGGAGTTGGAAGAATGCATCCCCAGTTGAAAATGTTTCGGACAAGGAATTTATCTTGTTGACAGATCTTCAGGTCTCAATTTCAAGTTTGAAAATAAAAGATGTTTACTGGAAGTGACTACAGTAAAAAAAATCACAGCAGATCATTTTTTGTTCATTAACAAACAGAACTGGAATTTCTGTTTTGACGGCAGATCAGAATGAATAAAATGATCTTGTTTTCCCTAGAAATATCACGCTAAATTAATAGACTTTTTTTTACAATGAACTGAATTGTCAGCACAAACAAAATAAACTACTCTCCCCTTTGTATAAACAGATATGGAATGCTAGTGAAATTTTAGATGGAGTTTAATTCATCTGTTGTAATGAAGTTGCGCTTTAACTTACTTTTTAATGTAGTTCTGAAATTCAAATAGCCCAGCACTCCAACCGCCCACTTCAAAAGTATTTTTTTGTTTTTGTTTGAGCTTTTTGACCTGTTCCCCAATCAGCGCTTTAGCCCTACGGCACTCACACAATTTATTTGTGTCTGGTTAGTGCTCCGACTGGAGAACAGTTCAAACCATTAGCTCACAAAAAAATAATAATTT